>NC_136905.1:82751560-82956560 GCF_949606895.1 Notothenia rossii | reverse complement strand
TTATATCTTATTTTTTTTGTCTCGTCCTCATGAGGTATTAAGAACCAGTTTGAGCTCCAGGAGTAACGGTCCAATCAGACGCCTCCTGGAGCCGGTTTTCAAACAAAAAAGCTGCCACCTGATTGGCCGAAAACATCCCGACCAGAGTTTTATTTCATCGTTGTGGTTTTAATTTAACTTTTTTAAACTGAAGGGATTTGTAACACGAGCGTCTCCATCACAAATCTTTATTTTTCTTTTCACCCACGCTACAACTTACTGTGTAACTAAAAGACTTTTGTTTTTGTTTGTGTAATGCATGATTAATACAATAAAAGTATTTTTTCTAGTCTTCCAGAAAAATGGAAAAAAAAAGATCAGTTTGCGAGTTTTGATGAGTTTTGTAATTTTTCTTTTTGATTTACAAACTATGAAACAGCAGATTTGAAAGATTGTACCACATAGCAGAATACAACTGTTGAAATGTATATAAAATGTCTATAACTATTAAATGGTGTACCTGTACAGAGGCTGCTGCTCCGCTCTTCATTCTGTGTCAAATATGCGTCGAAATAAAAGCTCAAGACTTCAGTTAGATATTCCGTTGATCTTTTAATGACCTTTCTGACGTCCTTGGGATCAATTTGAACTGTTTTTTTATGTCGGAGGGTGTTTCTCAATGTCGAGGAAGGATGCTTCAGAGCCACTATTTAAAGGATGCTACGTCATCGAGTCCCGCCGACGGCTAGGAAGGATTCTTGCATCGCTTCTGAAGGACCTGACTCGGAGGGACTTGTCCTACCAAGGAAGCGTCCTCGACATTGAGACACACCTATTGTGAAGGGTTCTTTCATCCAATCGCCACAAAAATTACTTGGATGGTTTCATACTACATTCTAGATAAGAAAAATGATTGGTCACTACTTGAATTATCGCTTTTGTATTCCAATTTAAAGCATTTGTGGTCTTCCCGGGTCAATTTAGATTGAATTTCTGTCTCAACTTGTAACGTTTGATCTTCTAATCTTAAATATTGTCCAAAATATTCAAACTTTTTGCCTTAAAATGTGGATATATTTTTGAGTTAATTACCGTAGTCCTATTGTCCGAAAAGTGAAAACGTGTATTGATGAGATGAAAGGTCTAACACAGGATTTTGTGATTTTAAAAGAAATCCTAGAAAAACCAGACCAGTTCAACAAGTTGCATAATGCCGGGACCACAAAACAAAGTTTGTCAACATTAAAGGTGGGGTAGGTAATTCACTTCAGAAACACTTTTTGTTATATTCCATGGAATGCTCTTAACATCCCGATAGCAATGAATACATAAAAAAAACGTAATCTGTGCAAGCCGTGGCGCTGTAAAAAGCACGACCAATCATCTGAGCCGGCTAAAGTAACTAGATGGCCTACCTGCCTGTCAGCCTTCCATCTGGGCACACACTTATCTCGTGCCCTCATTGGTCATGTGCGCGTTCGTGTGTGTTGGAGGAGGGGCTCTGTGAGGAAGTCTGAAGGAAGGGGCACATTTTTTTTCGGCTGCGTATTTTCAAATTCTAGCGCACTCGAGCTGGTTTCTCCATTCTTACCTATATTGACAAAAATATGTGAACACCTCTGACTAATTACTTTGGGTCTGGTTCATTATTTACTGGTTTGGACCCTTTTCCGATTCACTAAACAAAGGTTATGCTCCATGAAATAGTATTTTATTATCCGAACCTGTGTGTTTGGTGAACCTGAATGTTCATAAGATTAAGATTTATGGGATAGAAATAAATCAAAAACGAAT
Organism: Notothenia rossii; assembly: GCF_949606895.1. Taxonomy (NCBI): domain Eukaryota; kingdom Metazoa; phylum Chordata; class Actinopteri; order Perciformes; family Nototheniidae; genus Notothenia; species Notothenia rossii. The sequence continues at coordinate 82,954,787 of NC_136905.1, read as the reverse complement.
TCTAATACAAGAAACTAGGATTATTTGAACAAGAGAGTTTGGAAAATGTGGTTGAACGCAGGTTTTAAGTATATTAGTAATACATTTAGGGAGACTTTTGAATAATTCAAGACAGAAACAGTTATTTGATGAAGTGTTGATATTCAAGCATACATTCTTCAAGAAAAGTAAGTTTTGATAAATATATAATTATATAATCGAAGTGTCTCTGTCACAGCGAGTGTTTGACGGCGTGGACGGCCTCGATGACGGTGTTTCTCTCGATGACGAGGTGGTGGGGGGCGCGGTAAAATTAATTGGATAGGAATTAGGGCTGCTCGATTATTTGGGTCAATAATTGATATCACGATTTTTAAAAACGATTATCCATTTACTTTGAAAACATCAATTTATTGAAAAGAAATTGAACTATGTTTTTAACAGTTGATAACCCTGAACTTTAACTATATTTCAACTGAAGAAAAAAAAGGAAAAAAATCGTTTTATTTCGATTAATCGTTCCAAGCCAAAATCGTAATTGCGATTAAAATACGATTAATTGAGCAGCCCTAATAGAAATGTGGTTGAACGCAGCTTTTAAGTAATCAATTTCACAATAAATTCAGGGAAACTATTTGTAATATTTCAAGAAAGAGAACACAGCTATTAGAATGCATGACCACGTGATGATATTCAGAAAAGTAACACAGTTTTGATAAACAGTCAGTTTTTATATAATCTCAGTCTCTCTGTCACAGCGCGTGTTTGGCGGCGTGGACGGCCTCGATGACGGTGTGTTTCCTCTCGTTGTCGGGGTGTTTCCTTTGGTTCTCGGGGTGTGTGGAGGTGGTGGGGGCGCGGTACACGCTGAGCAGAGGGTGGGCCTCCTCCAGGTCGTGGTCAGTGAGTGTCATGGCGTCCAGGTGCTGCCTCAGCAGGACCCTCAGCTGCTGGTTCTCTCCCATCAGAGCGTCTCTGTTCCTCCTCAGAGCTTCTCTCTGCAGCAGCGAGGTGTTCATGCTCAGCGTCACGTGACACAGCGCTGACATCTCCTGCAGACACAGAGGACAGTGAAGGCAACATTTCACCTTTTGATTCATCACTTTGTTTTTCAGAGGAAGTAAATCCACTCAATGTGTTTTTTCTTGATTATTCCAGTCGTTGAACTTTTGAAATGTATTTATGGATTATAGACTTTTGTTTAATGGAGAAACATCCGGAGAAACATCCAGATAACCAATAATAAAGTCAGAACCCTAACTAGTATTCAAAGTAGAGCTGGGCAATATGGATAACCTTAATGACCTTTATTGTGTTGTGATAATACTGTAGGCTTTGCTGTTGATACCTACAATCATCAGTAATGTCGATTTAGTGACTGAGTGGATAAAGGGAAATGATAGAAATGTTGGAAAGGTTAAGATATCCTTAGCTCTGAATCACATGCTACCTTCCCTGATTCCTTTCCTGGTTCCTTCCCTGGTTCCTCTGCCTCAGCTCCAGTCTCCTCCTGCCTCTGTTCCTCAGCAGGGATCAGTGAAGAGATTGTCCTCTGCTCGCTCTCCATCTTACGACACATTTCAGCCACCCGTAAGACCTTCTGACCCTGGATCAGCACAGAAATCAGTATTCGGGAAACCATATCTTCTCACAGGGGGGAAATGGACAGTGCAGATAAGAAGGTAATCATACATTCTAGAAATAAATAAGTATACATCTGAGGCAAAAAAAGAGAGAGAAACTCCTTCTGGAGGGAACACATGAGCCTCATCCCAATACCCCTCCTCGACTCCTCCTTTCCCTCACTCGCGTCCCTTCCTTGCATCTTAGCTCCGCCTCCGTAAGATGCGAGCGAGAGACAGGAGGAGGTGACGCGAGGACAGAGGAGTCCTCAGGTATTAATTGGTATTTCCTCGTTCACTCAAACGTCACTCTTAAACGACGTCTGTTAATGATGACATGTGCACAGCTGTATCCCCTCTCATCGGGCTTAACTGAATAACCCTTTAGAACCGGCCCGTTTGTTGTTAAATATTTATTTAAATGAATGAATCTTTCTCTTGTTAGTCAAGGAATTCAATGTATGATGGTTGGTCCTGCTTTTGTGTTCTGTTTTGGTGTAAAACGTAGCCTACATTTAAATACAAATATAGTTATAGTAATGTGAAAGCCTCTTAGAAATGAATTGCACATAATAATTCCCACGGAGCTGTGAGCACTTATACATTTATGTGACGGTTTTCCACTCATCTTCCAGTTGTCGGTTTTCCTCTGTTGAAATGGACCAGCTGTGAAGGTGGGGGCGGGGCCAGGTGTGAAGGTGGGGGCGGGGCTTTCATACACGAGTAGTGAAAACATTTCCGCGTAGTCCGCTCGCGTGTATCCTCCCTTTCGTCTCCTCCCTTTCGTCTCCTCCCCCCTCACCCCTCCTCGACCCCTCCGTGTGCATTTCAGCTATTGGGACGTCCTTCAAAATGGCGTGTCTTGATCGATTTCCGGGTCAAGTCCCAGAGGAGGGGAAGAGAGGAGTCGAGGAGGGGTATTGGGATGAGGCTATAGATTGTAGTCTTTGCTGACCATTAGGGGCTTTCACACCAAGTACTTTGCCGTACTTAGTTCATCAGAACTCTTTAGCTCTGATGAACTCTTTAGTTCTGATGAACTAAGTACAGATCGCGTTCACACCAGAATAAGTCCCTGAATAGGATTAGGCAAATGAAGCCGCTGACGTCACTTCTTCTTCTTCTGCTTTGGGTTTACTGGCAGAACGCAAACAACTTCACGGCGTATACTGCCACCCGGAGTCCCCGGAGTTGGGGAAGGCTTCTACTTCTAAAAAGTAGGTGAAAAGTTTCTCATGAACTAAGTTCTAGTTCCGGATTTTTTTGTTGTGAACGCAACATTTCAAGAACTATCGGAACTATACTGGGAAAAGTAGGCGGTGTCTAAGCGCCTGTTGACATGCACTAAAACCTATAGAACCCCCTCCAGGAGAGGGAAGACCTCAAAAGGCATAATAATACACGTGTTTTGAAAGTGTCTATTGCACACGAGAAGCTTGATTGCACAACATATTTTTCAAGTTACGGGATAAGAATAGACAGCTGTGGACAGACAGGAAGTGAGACTGTTACCCTGGCGATGACCGCCTGCAGTTTCTTGACGGTTTGGTCGCTCTGCATGGTGACATCGGTCAGCTGTTTCCTCGCCACCGTCTGATTGGCTGTCAGATAGTCTCGCAGCACCTGAGTCTGGCTCCTCATCTGATCCCTGGCCTCCGTCAGCTCTCTCTCCACCGAGACGTTCTCCGTCCGGCTCGAGGTCAACTGCACCCGGATGTTGATGACCATTTCCTGAGAGAGGAGGAGACCACAGGTGTTTTCTTTTTTTTTACTTTGTTTATTGGGTTTTTCCAACAGCATACAGTTATTCTATCAGAGCATGTATCAAAAGTAGGTAAACAAATCTTCACTTTATTAAAAAATAGGTCTAGTAACAATGAAATACTGCTAAACACCAGGGCAAACTAAACCCCACACAGACAGAAGACAAACAGACAGACAATAAATGGAAAACCAGTCAGCTAAAACTAAAATGTCAATAATAAACAATAAATGTCAGTACGGCAGCACCTCCTCCCCTCCTCCCTCCACCCTCCACCCGTCTCCAAAAAGCTCAAGTTTAATCAGGAATGATGGGGAACTTCATCCTCTTAACCCTTTTAAGTCCTTTTGGACCCGGTGAGGTGGTTTTCTTGATGTATCTTTGTAATTGCATTTTCTTATCATTTCATATTCCAGCTATTCCTCAAAAAACATGTTTTGGATATCATGCCATTCACATTTTATAAATTTTAAGAAATTGTAGTTTTTGTATTTCTACCCCAAGCTTCCGTAAGTGGGTCAAAAATGACCCGCATGCATTTCCTATGGGATCCTCTGGGAACCTTTGATTCTTACCTGTTGCTGTCAGGAATACATTCACTGTGGAACACACAGACGACATCACACGTGACACCTCTCAGGAAGATTATTTTACACAGCCAAGATCTGATACCTGTGAGTATAATAATAATAATAATAATAATAATAATAATAATAATGATAATAATAATAATAATGATAATAATAATAATAATAATAATAATAATGATAATAATAATAATAATGATAATAATAATAATAATAATAATAATAATAATGATAATAATAATAATAATAATAATAATAATAATACATTATATTTTTATAGGGCTTTTCAAGGACTCAAAATCGCTTTACAATATAAGGGAAGGTTAGGGTGGGGGGTATAGGACTATCAAACTTGATCAACCAGCATGCATTGATGGGGGGTGGGCTATGAGGAGACAAGAGAAGAAGAGATGAGTTTTGAAAAGGGACTGGAATACTGTGAGGGTCTCAGAATAGCGGAGATCTTTGCATCGATATGTTCAAAATGTAAAACAAATGTCTAAAAATATAAATTGTGAACAATTAAATATAAAATATTTCTAGTGTGAACCAAAATATAATACTAAATATTATACAAGTGATTTTTCTGAACCAAAATGACAAAAAAAAATGGCATAAAAATACGGGTCCTTTTTGACCCACTTATGGAAGAGAGTAGGGTCCAGGCACTCGGGCATCTAAGGGTTAAAGTGGAAACCCCCCCCCCCCCCCCCCCCCCCCATCATATCTGTGTGTTCCTCCACCTGCAGCCTCTTCACGTTCCTCACGTCGTCCTTCAGGCCCTGCTTCATGCAGTGCAGGAAGGGCAGGCTGTCCTCCTCAGAGCCCACCTGCACCGCCTTCTGGTTCTTCCTCTTCATCTGGTCCAGCCGCTCCGCGTCCTCCAGGCCCAGAGACTGCAGCTGAGCACAGGCAGGAGGGTCACAGTCAGAGCCAGGCGCGCTCACACACGCGGGGAGGTTGCTTTAGTGTACCATCGTGCAAACATAAACAACATTAGAGACTAACTCGTAAGAGAAGAGGGAAAATATAACTAATATAAAAAAGGAAATATTTTTGAAAAACTATTTAGCATTAAAAAAGATTAGAGACAATTATTTACACCAAACTTAAAGGTCACCTATTATTTAAAATCCCCTTCTTCATGTCTCTTCTACATGCTGCAATGATCTGTTTGGTGTTTCAGCCAATCAGAGACAGGCTCTGTATATATCCGAGACCTGGGATATATGGATGAAGAACAGGATAATAGGAGACTTTTAAATATATACAAAAGACAATACAAACTAAAACTAAAACACTTAATACACTGAATAAATGACAACCTGCAGTGTGTTACAGAAATGCAGCTGTCTTGTAATGACTATATTAACAGAGGTAAGAACAGGACAATTAAAGGTGGGGTAGGTAATTCACTTCAGAAACACTTGTTGTTATATTCCATGGAATGCTCTTAACATCCCGATAGCAATGAATAAATTAAATGCTTTGACAATAAATACAAATATTTCATCTCTGGAAGCCGTGGAGCTGTAACGACCAATCATCTGAGCCGGCTAAAGTAACTGGATGGCCTACCTGCCATCAGCCTTCCATCTGTGCACAAACTTATCTCGTGCCCTCATTGGTCATGTGTGCGTTCGTGTGTGTTGGAGGAGGGGCTCTGTGAGGAAGTCTAAAGGAAGTGGCACATTTATTTTGGCTGTGTATTTTCAAATTCTAGCGCACTCCAGCTGGTTTCTCCATTCTTACCTACCCCACCTTTAAGACAAATATAGATCAGACAAATATTTCAATTTTAAATAGTTTTGTCCCCACAATAAGAAGATTTAGATTATTCAAACTTCCCATGTGAAGACAGGGAAACATAATGTCAGAACTTGGATTTTGAATTCGTTTTCCAGCCTTAGAGAAGGGTAAGTGACCCTTGACCTTTATGCATGTTGGGGTTTTCCTCCTCCTGTAGTGTGGTCCCTAGGGACGGTACTACTACTCTTATCGATACCGCTTATCGATCCGGTCCTTTAACGGTACTCTTATCGATTCTTTTGGAGAAAAAAAGGTAAACTAACTAAATAAATTGTGAACAAAACTAACATTGCTTTTTATTTAAATTAAATAAATAATATTTCACCTCAAAAGAAACAAAAATGTTTTAACAAATCGTATTAAATAATCTGATGATAGAACTGTGAACAGAATAGCTGAAACTTTAACTAAATAAATAACTCAGTTTCCTCTAATCATTAACCCATGTTTGTATCATGTAGTTAACTCCGTGTGTTGCTGCTAGCATACAGAACACCTGACGGGGAAACGTTACTCGTGGACGGGGCTACAGAGCTACTAGAAAGACAGTCGGTGCATTCCTCCGTCTGGATGTGGAGCACTTTTACTAAATGTTTAGACAAACTGCTCGTGTTACCGCCCTTACAGGCTAAACTCTTATTGAACTTTTGGTAAGGAGCATCGAGACGGGTAAAGTTTAACCACACCTCGGAGCGCGTTCTCTCCGCCATCTCCGCAGTGTGTGTGTGTTGCTGCATGTAGCAGCTGCGTGTGTGTAAACTGCCCCGCCCCCTCGCACACAGACGGGGGAGAGATCTTTCGTCTGGATTGGAAAGATCGAAAATACAAAAAATAATCATAGACGCATTTTGCAATCTTTTTGGGTGTTAGAAACAGAGCTGGCGACACTAAAACTGCAATAAGTGTTTGTGTAGCAATAATACACATGACATATCTTTTAAATATCTCCAGTACCGATAAAAAGACCGATAACGTCGGAGCTTAACGGCACCACGGTCTTTGATAATTCAGCCCCGGCGCCCGTTTAATACCGGGCTCGGGACCCCTCCCTAGTGGTCCCTAGGTTTAGGTGCATGTAAATGGTCTGCAAAGGCTAAAATCCCTGACTTTCTCTGACACACATACCTATATTCTTTCTACAAACTAAGAGTGGTCCTCTCAGACAGCTGACTGAACCCAGACCAGGCTTTGGATCAGATTTCAATCTAGTTGATGGTATTCTCTGAAGCAGGCGAGAGAGGAGTGTTTCAGTGTTTACCCTCTCGTGATGAGCGCTGTGGTACGCTGCGATGCTGTCGCTGTACAGTTTGTGGATTTCCAACATCACTGTTTTGTGTTTCTGCTCCACAGCGAACGACGTGTCCTTCAGATCATCCTGCTTCTGCTTTGCGTTTGACAACATCTGCTCCCTGGAAGAAACAGAGACAGTACCGTACTTTAAAGCAAGGAATCTGTCTGTCTGAATGTGTGTCTGTACACAGGGTTGGGAGGGGCAATGTAATCCTTTACAGTTACTAGTTACCTGTAGAAAATGTAATCTGATTTATTTAAAGGAAAACCTGCCTTTTATTAAGCTTATGCAGGCAGTAGCATTAACACCAACAGCCAAACATACTACTTCTATTTCTTTTACAGAACAAAACTACTCAAATAAAATAAAAACGAAAAAGTACATAGGGGTTGTTTGAAATGAGAAATATCTACACACGTATCTACTTACACACACACACACACACACACACACACACACACACACACACACACACACACACACACACACACACACACACACACACACACACACGCTCACACATAAATATTCACACATACCTATACACATATTAGAGATGTTAAGATTCACCGATTCGCATCGGTGCACCGGCATAAACGTTCAAGATGCGAGTGCACCGGTTGAAAGAGTGCACATCGGCTACAGTTTGGGTTGAACCGGGTTGAACTCGCGATGCATCGATTGCGTAGCGTCTTTGCATCGGTAAAAAAACGATTCATTCATATAAAATCCCCTCATGTTGTCAACGCTCAGCAGAGACGATCTTTGATATTTGCTTCGCCACTACGGAGAACGAGAGTCTCAGTTATCAACACACACGGAGGTTGAGGAGAAAGAGAAACACAGCGCAGCGAAAAATACCTACAAATCAAACGTTTGGCAACACTTTGGATTGTTCAAGAAAGACGGTGTAATAGTCATTTATGCTATATAGTTGACCGCAGGTCATGGAGAGTAATAAGGTATCCGTAGACCTTTGTATGAGGTATCTTTATTACTTAACAGGTCTACAGCCATGATACATAGATCCGTCCTAGATGCGGACTTGCATACACACAGTATCACTCCGCAGCCGCACCCCATCAGTAACGTCCTGATGGTATATGTGCGCGGCACTATTACTACAGACGGTCAACTTGAAAAATCACTCGCAAATTGTCAACGATGCCGAGCCGCTTTAAAGTACACAAGTAGTACGAGGAACTTAGCGACGCACATAAAGAGGCGACGTGGGGTCTGCGGCTGAAAAGAGAAACCTGAAAGTGAGACATATGAGTTAAATCACTCAGTGAGGTGTTCTGTCAGAGAGAGGTGTTTAGCTTACAGCAGCCTGTGACGGCCAATAATAATTTAAATGTCTTCCTTACTGTAAGCAGTTATGAAATACCTGTTTGTGAAAGGTTATTTGTTTTCTTTATTGTTCAGATAGAAACCACTGCTTTCTGCTCACTGGTGTGTTAGCCTCTGAGTGTTAAGCACATCAGGCTGGCAGCTGTATGGGCATTGCTCTATGGTAGCTGTAATTTGCACATTGTTAATCATGAGCAATGCATCCTTACATTGTTTAACTGTGAGGTGTTATACAATTGTACTCTGGAGAGCTTTTAAAGGTAAAAAAATAAACGGCATGATGGGATGTGCACTACCAAATATGTAAAGCACTTTTTTGTTAATGTATGATTTGCTGCATATAAGGAATAAAACAAAAATCCTCTGTCGTACCATATTGAAGTATCATTATTTTTGCATCATGTTGAATCGCATCGTATCGCCCCGAATCGCATAATGTTGAATCAAATCATATCGAACTGTATCGCAACAGGGGTGAATCGTATCGTATCGCATCGCCTGGTGTTTCAAAGGTATCGTTAATGTATCGTATCGTGGCAACGTATCGAGATGCGCATCGCATCGGCCTCAGTGATGGAGATGCACATCCCTAACACATATACATACACACGTATATATATGCACATACAAACACACACAAACATTCAGACCAGTGGCAGCTGGTGGAAAATGTTTTTGGTGGGGCTATGGAAATGGTGACAAAACCATACTAGGGCGGTCCGGGGGATCGTCCCCCGGAATCATTTTTTGAGAAATGACCCCTTAAATGATCACTTCTGGTGATGTTAGAGGGGAGGGGGGGGAACTGCAGAACACTGGTGCTTTGGGAAGACTCAAATGATTTAATTCCCATTTAAAATCAGGAGACTAAATACGAACTGTGTGTGTGTGTGTGTGTGTGTGTGTGTGTGTGTGTGTGTGTGTGTGTGTGTGTGTGTGTGTGTGTGTGTGTGTGTGTGTGTGTGTGTGTGTGTGTGTGTGTGTGTGTGTGTGTGTGTGTGTGTGTGTGTGTGTGTGTGTGTGTGTGTGTGTGTGTGTGTGATACTTGCCAACCCTCCCGATTTTCGCGGGAGACTCCCGCATTTCTCCCGATTTCTGACAAAATCAGATTTACTCACGAATGTTTCCACTCGGACTTTAATACAGCTACACCATTGTTTGGTTTCCATGGTAGCGCGTCTCTTTAGCAGCGCGCGCAACTCAAAGTCTGAGAGGGTGAGGAAGATGAAAACTGAACAAGAATCGACAACTCGACCCTCTGATCACTCCTTTCCTGTAAAATACAGGTCCAGCCCACACATATGCTCCATGGTGCCACAGGCATTGCCCTTACTACTACAATAAGCATGCAAATGTTAATCTACAGCTCCGGCGATCCACTAGCACCGGAGTCTCCACCTGCAGACAACTACTGTAGCGTCACCTTGGATACGAGTCCAAACAACTCACAGACACACAGGCCAGGGCGCTGAAAGGGCGCCCTTTGAGCATCAGATCTGACGACGCTGATTGGCTGAAATTATGTTTCGGCGGCATAGTTTACAGATAGCAACAGTTAGCTTGTTGGCTGCAGCTGCTCTGGCTGAGGGCTCCTTTCTACCGCCCGGACGAGAGAGGGTAATGATACACGCTGCGGCCAGGCAGGAAACATGTGACTTATCAGTAACTTTAGACATCGTAAAACAATTTTAAACGAGATTTTGTTGTAGATTATACATTTTACTGATACCATCTATATCATATTTACCTTGTTCTTTAAAAATAAAAATAAAAATAAAAAATATATATTTTGGAAATATTTTTTTTAATTTATTTTTAATTTTTAATGACAATCAAACATGTGGGAAGAGGGGGGGCGGCCCCCCTAGCGCCCCTATGGGCCGGCCGCCACTGATTCAGACGGTGTATAGAAGCACAGCCAAACAAGAGATGGTCGTCTTTGGGATATGTAATTTCTCCACTTTTTACTTCTTACGCCTCTGCTGAGGACCAATGGGAGGGTAAGCGTTAGACACAGAGTTGACCTTTAACCTCAGGCTGGGCACACTGACCTGTCGGAGCTGAACCTGGAGGTGAGCTGCTGCAGGACGCTCTCCCACTGCTGCTGCTCCACCTCCAGCTGCTGGTGCTGCTGCGCCCACAGCTGCTCCAGGTGCTGCAGGTGGACGCGCCGCACCTGAGCTGACTGACGCTCCGCAGCCTGGAGGTCGCGCTCCAGGGTCTGAGGCACAGAGACAGAGACAGGAAGTGAGGGGGGGAGGAGAGGAGTACAGATACTTCGTTAGTGTACTTAAAGGTCACCTATTATGTCAAATCCACTTCTTCTCGTCTCTTCTACATCAACATGTGTCCCCTCTTCTCCATGTCTCTTCTACATCAACATGTGTCCCCTCTTCGTCATGTCTCTTCTACATCAACATGTGTCCCCTCTTTTCCATGTCTCTTCTACATCAACATGTGTCCCCTCTTCTCCATGTCTCTTCTACATCAACATGTGTCCCTTCTTCTTCATGTCTCTTCTACATCAACATGTGTCCCCTCTTCTTCATGTCTCTTGTGCATCAACATGTGTCCCCTCTTCTTCATGTCTGTTCTACATCAACATGTGTCCCCTCTTCTCCATGTCTCTTCTACATCAACATGTGTCCCTTCTTCTTCATGTCTCTTCTACATCAACATGTGTCCCCTCTTCTTCATGTCTCTTGTGCATCAACATGTGTCCCCTCTTCTTCATGTCTCTTGTGCATCAACATGTGTCCCCTCTTCTTCATGTCTGTTCTACATCAACATGTGTTTTTATAAAAACCTGTCTGAAAATGAACTGATCAAATTTTGGCCACTTTATGATGTCATAACGATGTTTTGTCTTGAGTAACCATTAGCAAATCAGCAACCAAGCCCCCCCCCCCCCCCTCACCTCCTAGAGCACCATTGAGTTCTTTGTAAACAACTGTCTCTCAGAGGGGCGTGGGGAGGGGCTCCTTATTTTCATCTAAAGTAACAGACAGAGAATCAGCACTTTGAAAACAGGGCTGAAACAGAGGGGATTATGGGTAATTTTTCTGACGACTTTTTACTTTGACTTCTTACATGCTGAACACAAATACCTGTACTTTCTACTTCTTACATGTTGAACTCAAATACCTGTACTTTCTACTTCTTACATGTTGAACTCAAATACCTGTACTTTCTACTTCTTACATGTTGAACTCAAATACCTGTACTTTCTACTTCTTACATGTTGAACTCAAATACCTGTACTTTCTACTTCTTACATGTTGAACACAAATACCTGTACTTTCTACTTCTTACATGTTGAACACAAATACCTGTACTTTCTACTTCTTACATGTTGAACACAAATACCTGTACTTTCTACTTCTTACATGTTGAACTCAAATACCTGTACTTTCTACTTCTCACATGTTGAACTCAAATACCTGTACTTTCTACTTCTTACATGTTGAACTCAAATACCTGTACTTTCTACTTCTTACATGTTGAACTCAAATACCTGTACTTTCTACTTCTTACATGTTGAACTCAAATACCTGTACTTTCTACTTCTTACATGTTGAACTCAAATACCTGTACTTTCTACTTCTTACATGTTGAACACAAATACCTGTACTTTCTACTTCTTACATGTTGAACACAAATACCTGTACTTTCTACTTCTTACATGTTGAACACAAATACCTGTACTTTCTACTTCTTACATGTTGAACACAAATACCTGTACTTTCTACTTCTTACATGTTGAACACAAATACCTGTACTTTCTACTTCTTACATTTTGAACTCAAATACCTGTACTTTCTACTTCTCACATGTTGAACTCAAATACCTGTACTTTCTACTTCTTACATGTTGAACTCAAATACCTGTACTTTCTACTTCTTACATTTTGAACTCAAATACCTGTACTTTCTACTTCTTACATGTTGAACTCAAATACCTGTACTTTCTACTTCTCACATGTTGAACACAAATACCTGTACTTTCTACTTCTCTCATTTCCCAAACAGGCTGGTTCCTTTAGTCTGAATGTGTGTTTGGTGGCGTGATCATTATTATTTAGAGTCATTGCGTGCCTATTGATTTGAACACGATCCGTGTATCCATCATTTCCTGGTCTTTTCTAAAGAAGAGGGACCAATGAAAACGTTGTCATGTTGCCGTTGTTCAGCATGGAAACATTAATTAGCTAACAATGACATTATTGTTCTATTAATATAAAGGGAGGTCAGGTACTCTTTAAAACAGCTGCTAGTTATGGGTACTTTTTACTGAAGTACATTTCAAAGCCTCTTTACTTTGACTTGAGTAAAGAAGTTTAGTCAGTACTTCTACTTTCACCAGAGTATTTTTAAACACGAGTATCTGTACTTCTACTTGAGTAAAGGACGTGTGTACTTTTGCCCTCTCTGACAGGAAGTGAGGTCATCAGTAGGGCGGCTCACCTTGACGACGCTGTCCAGGCCGTCCAGCTGCCTCTCAAACGTCTGGCTGAGCACCGTCAGGTCTTTCCGCAGCTCGGAGGCTCGAGTCTGACGCAGGACGGACCTCCAGCCCTCGTTCAGCTTCAGGAGGTTCACCGCCGCGTTCCTCTCCTCCTTCTGCAGCTTGTCCTGATCACCAGAGAGAAAACAAGGTGTTTAGATTTCTAAGGATGCCACTCTGACTACTTTTAAATCCAGGCTGAAGACTTTTCTTTTTGCCGCTGCTTTTAAATGAACTATTCACATCTCACACTGCACTGTAACTTTTATTCATGTACCTTTGTTATTCATGTTTTATATCGTTGCTTTTTAATGAGTGTTTTTAAATGTCATTTCATAATATGTGTCTTAATGCTCTTGATGTCTTTCATTTATGTAAAGCACTTTGCCTAGTGAGTTAAGGATAAAGAGCTGCTCCCTGAAATACGGATTTATTGGGTTTTTTTAATGCATATTTTCTGGCTTTGTGCATGTTAGGTGAACACAAATGGTGAATATATATACCACGTTTAAAAGCTTCATCTCAAAAATGACCCTCATTTCTCAGCTCATTTCCATCCGCAGTCCCTCACATGAAACATTTAAGAACATGACAATTATACACATCGCAAAAAATAAATACATGATATGCAAAAAGTGCAAAAGGGCAAGAGCAGCATACCCAAGTATTTATGACATGTTAATACACAATAGCAGCTACGACATGTAAAGTGCAGAGAAGACCCAAGAGATGCCTAAAGTGCAAGAGGAGATACCCCTTTGTTAAGTGCATTTAGCGGTGATCGCACGTCTGTGTGTTTCTCAACCATTCTTTGAGTTGACCTTTGAAGCTATTGAGAGTGGGAAAATCCCGTATCTCAGTTGGGAGGCTGTTCCACAAAGAGCTGCCTTTAACGGAGAGGACATTTTGTCCAAAAGTGGTCCGTCTGCGGTGGACTTCACAGTCTCCTCTGGTTTTTATACAAAAACACATACTTTTAAAAGACTTAAAATTGTCAAAACTCAAGAAATTGTGTTTTTCAAGGATGGTAAAAGTGTGTGTATGTGAGCAATAACGTGTAGATTCAAGTGGACTGTAAACTGAGGCAGGTGTGATTTTTATGTACATCTCCATGTATGTTATATATTTGTGGAATAAATAAAATGTTCAACAAAAAAAGTGACATTTTGCGTTACACTACATCAATTTTCCAATCCTTCTTTTTGAGTTTATGAACTAAAGTGAGTTCTGATTATTCTAATAACTCTGAACATTGAGTGATTAATAAATAGGAATATAAATGAGAGTTACCTTCAGGAACAGGGTGAGGACCTCCTCCTTCTTCCGGTTCATCTCCTCCTCAGCCTGAGCTCTCTGCTGCAGGAACATCAGCCTCTCCTCCTCCGTCTTTCCTACAGCTTTTCCTGCTCCACCTTTCTTGGCTTTCTTCGGCATGATTCCTCTTCTTCCTCCTCTGGTTCAGCAGTAAGGGATTATGTGTGAAACAGGGGCATGAGTGAGTCACTCATTCTTCAAACAATAACACATAAGACTCAACCTTGAAGTGATGAACACATGAATGTACACAGTTATAATACAATAACATGACTTGTGATATTCTGCAATGGGCCTTCTGCATAAGGTGTTTTAGTTTTAGTTTTAGTAGTTTAAGTAGCCTACATTTTGATCCTAATAACAACAACAACAACAACAACAACAACAACAACAACAACAACAACAACAACAGCATAGAACAGATCACAAATTAAAACAGAAAACAATACATTCACTTCAGGTCAAATGTTAAAACCTTTTTTCACACATGGAGCATAAAAACATTTCAAGGGACATAAGTAGGTAATATACTTATATTTTGAATGCAGGACATGCACAATCTCCACTGTTGTTTTGGTACTTATCATTAGCATTAGTTAGCCTAGCCTTAAAACAATGCCAATTTAGCCAAGGTGAGTTAAAGTAAAAACAGTCTTTATCGTCTCCCTTTGACGTAAATTTAACGCCCAAGACAAAACGTTGTTCAGGCTTTAATAGCGTCACCTTGTGTAGAATACATAGCCTGTATAAAATAGGTTAAATTAATAACGTAAACTTACTTTAGGGATCAAGTTGTCGGACTTTATTTACGCTGCAACCGTCAGTGGTGTGTGTGTTTGAGATCAGTCTCCATGGCAACAGCTACAGAGAGAGACAGACGAGTGGACATTTTGGTCTAAAAACAACTTTTAGATCAAATTAATAAAATACAAATGTGTTTAGCCCCGAGGGAATGTGTAGTGCCGCATATTCTGAGAATATAAAACAGTTTAACATGTAAACAATAAGGAGGAAATCCAAAATATATAGACAACACCATAGTTTTGGATATTTTTGGCATCAATTTGATTGTGTTGATGCTTAGGCATAGGCTACATTACAAGATGACATTGCATTTAGCTGACGCCTTTATACACAGCGATTTACAATTACCATACAGGGACATTCTCCCTGGAGTAACTGCGGGCTAAGTGCCTTACTCAAGGGCATACTGGTGGTGTTCCAGTCGGGATTTGAGCCCGCAACCTTTCGATCTTCAGCGCACCTCACTGTCCAATATTAGACCACCACTACTACCCGATACATTTGAGATATAATAATTTCCTGTGAGTTTTGGAAGTGTAATCTCAGTTTCTTTACTACAGTCATTCTATAATAAGTACCGCGGTGAAGTTTTAGGTTGGATCAGGGCTGGATATTCGACAGACATTCGCAGACCCGCCAGCAGCGTCATTTCCCCCTGCTGCTGGCTGTATTACGACGGGGAGATCTTCTCCGCGAAACGAGGCTTTCACTTAGGGACCATCATCGAATGACTTTTACAATTACACAAGAAAACAAATATTTTTAATAAATCGACAGCGTCCCGATCGTGTGAATGTGAAGCAAATTCACTCAGCATACATTTCTTGAACACACCTCTTTTTATTGCATTTTAATACTTTAAATACGTTTTATTAATATTTGGATGGAAACATTTGCATATTTCTTCAATAACTGCTAGGTCATGTGACATAATGACTCAAAATCAGTGCTGGATCAAATAACTACATTTGGCTGCATAGGACACACCTCTTTTTATTGCATTTTAATACTCTAAATATGTTTTATATTAATATTTGTATGGGAAAATGAGCATATTGCTTCAATACCTTCCAGATTATGTGGCTTAATCACTCAAAATCAGTGCTGGGTCAAAGAACTACTCTTGCTGCATATGACACACCTCTTTTTGTTGCATTATGTCACGTAATCACTCAAAATCACTATCTGAATTTAATACTAGTCTTTGCACTATAGAGTGGTGCAGTGACGAGTCCTATAACCCGGAAGTGAGTCAGAATTTCTTCACTTCCTGTTCCCTCGTCTCAGAGCCAATGGGATCTCTCCCTAAGATTTTGGAGAATAGCTGGAAATAAGGTCTGTGGTTGAGACAAATTTAAGAGACGGATTACGTTTTGTTCTACGACATTAAATACATCAGCAGTGATTTCTGAAGAGTTTACTTGTCTGAAAAACGATGGTTGTTACCAAGTGGCTCAATAGGACTACAGAAGTTGTCGAGGACGTTGTACGTCATTACGCCAAACACGTAAACACTCCTCTAAGTTTGTTTGATCTGTTCTGCTTGAAAGCAAGTACCTGCCTCCTGCAAACTGTTCAAGCAAACGCTTCAACTCGTACCATTTAGAATCTGTATGTTTGAATATGGATCTTAAGTTGGCGTGACGTTGAAGTCGTGCTGCTGGACTCGGCTGTAGTTCCTTTATAGCATAACGTTAGCATTTAGCTTCTGGCCATTAGATTTATGATTATAAAATTAGGGTAGACATGTGGAGATTACCTGGCTGAACAAAACATGCATTTATCAAACAGCTTCGTTTTCCTCAGACCTTATTTCCAAAATCCTATGGAGAAATCCCATTGCTTTTTTGTCGAGGGAACGCATGTGCAGTTTATATCCGGGTCGGCCTTCAAAAAATACGTCATCCCCGCACCACTCTATTGACACACCTCTTTATATTGGATTCTAGTACAAGTTTCCTCTATTTAATATTAATATTGGTATGGAATATTCAGTTTCTTTTTTTAATGGCTCTCTGTCATGTGACCGAATGTCTTCAAATAACTTTCTGAATTGAATACTAGTCCGTACACAATAGACACAGTTCTTTAACCCTTGTGTGGTGTTCATATTTTTGTTATTCAGCCAGTGTTCGTGGGTCTGGTGGACCCGCTGCCTTTTTGGGTTTCAGTTCAACACAATCAAACTATCTTATGTTAAAATACTCAACAGATGTTTACTTCATCCCAAATACAAGCAATATAAACAGCATAAATGGTTAATATTTGCCATTTTACATTTGTAAGATCACATGTTTTAAACACAAAAATCACCAGCCTCAACGACTGCCGCCCAGTAGCACTCACCTCCATCATTATGAAGTGCTTTGAGCGGTTAGTCAAAACCTTAATCATCTCCTCTCTCCCTGACTCTCTGGACCCCCTGCAGTTTGCCTACAGAGCCAACAGGTCCACAGACGATGCCATAGCCCACACCATCCACACTGCCCTCTCACACCTGGACCAGAGGAACACATGTGATAATCCTGTTCATTGATTACAGTTCAGCATTCAACACCATTGTGCCCTCCAAGCTGGTCATCAAGCTCAGAGACCTTGGGCTCAACAGCGCCCCCTGTGACTGGATCCTGAACTTCCTAACGGGCAGACCCCAGGCAGTGCGGGTGGGAAACATCATATCCTCCACCCTGATCCTCAACAGCGGACCCCCTCAAGGCTGCGTGCTCAGCCCTCTCCTCTACTCCCTGTTCACTCACGACTGTGTGGCCACACACAGCTCCAACACCGTCGTGAAGTTTTCTGACGACACGACCGTCATTGGCCAGATCACTGACGGCAACGAGATGTCGTACAGAGAGGAGGTCGGAAACCTGACATCTTGGTGCCAGGATAACAACCTCCATCTCAACATCAGCAAAACCAAGGAGCTGATTGTGGATTACAGGAAGCAGCAGAGAGAGGGACACGCCCCCATCGCCATCGATGGGACTACGGTGGAGAGAGTCAGCAGCTTCAGGTTCCTCTGTGTCCACATCACTGAGGACCTGACATGGACTCTTCACTGAGGACCTGACATGGACTCTTCACACCACCACCATTACCAAAAAAGCTTGACAGCGGCTCTCCTTCCTCCGCAGGCTGAGGAGGTTCAACATGGACTCCAGGATACTCTGCGACTTCTAAAGGTGCACCAGAGAGAGCATCCTGGCCTTCCACAGGTGCTCCATAGAGAGGATCCTGACCTTCAGGTGCTCCATAGAGAGCATCCTGGCCTTCCACAGGTGCTCCATAGAGAGCATCCTGGCCTTCCACAGGTGCTCCATAGAGAGGATCCTGAACTTCTACAGGTTACCCTCTTACCTCATTCACACCAACGCAACTCCGGTTCAAGCTCCGTGCTAGAGCTTTTCACGTTCAGAGCCGGTTCTTCGGTTTAGCTCCGGCACTTTTCACACTGCCCAGAGTCCGACTTGTGCTGCGTCATTGCGTCATCGTTTGCGTCATGACGTAACCGTTTGCGTGCCTGCTTCATAAAGCCAAACCGCGCGGAAACCCCTCACAGCTGACACCGACAACAACAACAATGGCCGATTGTGCTCCAGCTTCCTCTGCACCTCTTTGGAAGACCAGATCCCCAGTAGGTAGCTGGTCTCTTCAGTGGACCACTGCTGCTTGTTAAGTTTCTTCATCGTTGTGTACAAACTGGATAAAATGCGGGCTTTTTGTTGTTCAGGAGTTGATCCCGCCCCCGCCCCTGCCCCCGCCTCGACGTAAGCGTGAAGTATGTGGTGCTTTTGCTCTGGCCTGACAATTTTTGGGTGCTTGAAATGAACCGAATTCCGGAGCTAAGAGGCTGCTCCGCTGCGGTGTGAAGAGGAAAACCCGGTGCTTTTCAAGCTCCAGCTCCGAACCGGCCCTGAAACACCGTTGGTGTGAATGAGGTAATAGAGTGCATCCTGACGTTCTACAGGTGAACCATAGAGAGCATCCTGACCTTCAGTCGCACCATAGAGAGGATCCTGACCTTCTACAGGTGATAGAGAGCATCCTGACCTTCTACAGGTGATAGAGAGGATCCTGACCTTCTACAGGTGATAGAGAGGATCCTGACCTTCTACAGGTGATAGAGAGCATCCTGACCTTCAGGTGATCCATAGAGAGCATCCTGACCTTCAGGTGCTCCATAGAGAGGATCCTGACCTACAGGTGCTCCATAGAGAGCATCCTGACCTTCAGGTGCTCCATAGAGAGCATCCTGACCTACAGGTGCTCCATAGAGAGCATCCTGACCTTCAGGTGCTCCATAGAGAGGATCCTGACCTTCTACAGGTGCTCCATAGAGAGCATCCTGACCTTCAGGTGCTCCATAGAGAGCATCCTGACCTTCAGGTGCTCCATAGAGAGCATCCTGACCTTCTACAGGTGCTCCATAGAGAGGATCCTGACCTTCTACAGGTGCTCCATAGAGAGGATCCTGACCTTCAGGTGCTCCATAGAGAGCATCCTGACCTTCTACAGGTGCTCCATAGAGAGCATCCTGACCTACAGGTGCTCCATAGAGAGGATCCTGACCTTCTACAGGTGCTCCATAGAGAGGATCCTGACCTACAGGTGCTCCATAGAGAGCATCCTGACCTACAGGTGCTCCATAGAGAGGATCCTGACCTTCAGGTGCTCCATAGAGAGCATCCTGACCTTCTACAGGTGCTCCATAGAGAGGATCCTGGCCTTCTACAGGTGCTCCATAGAGAGCATCCTGACCTACAGGTGCTCCATAGAGAGCATCCTGACCTTCAGGTGCTCCATAGAGAGCATCCTGACCTTCAGGTGCTCCATAGAGAGCATCCTGACCTACAGGTGCTCCATAGAGAGCATCCTGACCTACAGGTGCTCCATAGAGAGCATCCTGACCTTCTACAGGTGCTCCATATAGAGCATCCTGACCTTCAGGTGCTCCATAGAGAGCATCCTGACCTTCAGGTGCTCCATAGAGAGGATCCTGACCTTCTACAGGTGCTCCATAGAGAGCATCCTGACCTTCAGGTGCTCCATAGAGAGCATCCTGACCTTCAGGTGCTCCATAGAGAGCATCCTGACCTTCTACAGGTGCTCCATAGAGAGGATCCTGGCCTTCTACAGGTGCTCCATAGAGAGCATCCTGACCTTCAGGTGCTCCATAGAGAGCATCCTGACCTTCAGGTGCTCCATAGAGAGCATCCTGACCTTCTACAGGTGCTCCATAGAGAGGATCCTGGCCTTCTACAGGTGCTCCATAGAGAGGATCCTGACCTTCAGGTGCTCCATAGAGAGGATCCTGACCTTCAGGTGCTCCATAGAGAGCATCCTGACCTTCTACAGGTGCTCCATAGAGAGCATCCTGACCTTCTACAGGTGCTCCATAGAGAGCATCCTGACCTTCTACAGGTGCTCCATAGAGAGCATCCTGACCTTCTTCAGGTGCTCCATAGAGAGCATCCTGACCTTCTACAGGTGCTCCATAGAGAGGATCCTGACCTTCTACAGGTGCTCCATAGAGAGGATCCTGACCTTCTACAGGTGCTCCATAGAGAGCATCCTGACCTCCTACAGGTGCTCCATAGAGAGGATCCTGACCTTCTACAGGTGCTCCATAGAGAGCATCCTGACCTCCTACAGGTGCTCCATAGAGAGGATCCTGACCTTCTACAGGTGCTCCATAGAGAGCATCCTGACCTTCTACAGGTGCTCCATAGAGAGGATCCTGACCTTCTACAGGTGCTCCATAGAGAGCATCCTGACCTCCTACAGGTGCTCCATAGAGAGCATCCTGACCTTCAGGTGCTCCATAGAGAGCATCCTGACCTTCTACAGGTGCTCCATAGAGAGCATCCTGACCTACAGGTGCTCCATAGAGAGCATCCTGACCTTCAGGTGCTCCATAGAGAGGATCCTGACCTTCTACAGGTGCTCCATAGAGAGGATCCTGACCTTCTACAGGTGCTCCATAGAGAGCATATATGTATTCATGTGGAACCTACTTGCAGCAGGTCACCCTTGAAAAAGAGATCAATTATCTCACTGGGATTCACCTGCATAAATAAAGGTTTGAAATGAAATGAAACTGTAGCTATGTTCGTATGACAAAATAAAAACCTTGAACATTGATTAATGAATTAAAGTGCCACTTGTTGTTTTGCCCGCTGACCGGCTGGTCCTGTGGCTTGTCGGCAATCTAATCCTGTTCTTCAAGTCACTGTCAGACTCAGAATTCTCAGAAGCCTCTTCCTTCATCATCAAATGGTTCTCTCTCTTCCAAAATCATTTGCAAGGCCCTCAGAGCAGAGAATCTTTTGGCCATCTTGATCATTTGTGATAACACACACACACACACACACACACACACACACACACACACACACACACACACACACACACACACACACACACACACACACACACACACACAAACACACAATTTCCAAACTTTTGTTAGCCCCGAACACCCTGTATGTAATATAAATATATAGGTGGGGTACAGTGGGTGGTCATTGAAAATGTGTTCTGATATATGTTCTTCGCAGAAAATGAGCCAAGGCCATTGAGTGTGAGTTTGAACAAATCATTTATCATATAATTTTTCTTTAGATAAATAATGAATCATCATACAAGGTTTAATATTAATATTGGTATGGAAAATCCTGTTTATTTTTTCAATGGCTTCTCTGTCATGTGACAGAGAAGCCATTTTAGAAACCGGATCACATAATTTGATCTAAAAATGGTGCGCTTCAAAAAAGGCAAGAAAAAGAAAGCTTTAGACCTCTGGCAAGAAGCAGGAGGTAGAGATTTCATCACCAGGTCTTTCATTTCTCGTGGTTTTAGTGAAGTTAATGTTACACCTGAGCAGTGGTCCTCAGCTACACTTACGGTGTTTAAAAGCAATAACAAAGAGCATCTTACGTGGTTGAGGGTCATCTGGGGTAAAGACCGACGCGAAGTCCGTATTGAGGTGCTTCAAGCAGGTACTGTTAAAAAATTACTTTGATGAGCCCCAGAGCAGAGTCATGCACCGGGTCGAGTTTACCCGGCGGATCAGGGCCGGCTCTAGACAATTTGCAACCCTAGGCGAGATTTTAGCTGGCGCCCCCCCCCCAGCCAGAGAATCGTACAATAGACAAGATAAAGATCAATAGAGTATCCAAGGAATACGCAATAGAATGGGGGGTGGACGTCACATCCTCTAGGGGGGTCCGGGGGTATGCGCCCCCGGGAAGAAATGTTTGAAAATGTTTAAATAAAATGCTTCAATCTGGTGCACTTTGAGCAGAATTACTAGAGACTGATCTAGGGGGTACAATTCTAAACACCCATATGAAAAAGATTGGTTTACATTTTAATAATCAAATAAGTATGTGAACAAGTGTGTGACCCTAGATAACAAACTATCCTTTACTGCAAACATCTCTGCTACAACCCGCTGCTGCAGATACACTCTTTACAACATCAGGAGGATACGTCCCCAGCTGACCCAGAAAGAGACGCAGGTTCTGGTCCAGGCTCTCGTCATCTCACGCCTAGACTACTACAACTCCCTCCTGGCTGGTCTACCTGCATGTGCCATCCGACCTCTGCAGCTCATCCAGAATGCAGCGGCTCGTCTGGTCTTCAACCTTCCTAAATGTTCCCACACCACGCCGCTCCTCCGCTCCCTTCACTGGCTTCCAGTAACTGCTAGAATCCACTTCAAGACACTGGTACTTGCGTACCATGCTGTGAATGGATCTGGCCCTCCCTACATCCAGGACATGGTTAAACCGTACACCCCAGCACGTGCACTCCGCTCTGCATCAGCCAAACAGCTCGCTGCACCCGCAATGCGAGGGGGACCCAAGTTCCCATCAGCAGAAACACGTGGGTTTGCTATCCTGGCTCCAAAATGGTGGAATGAGCTCCCCATTGAAATCAGGACAGCAGAAAGCTTACACATCTTCTTCAGACTGAAAACTCATCTCTTTGGACTCCACTTCCAGAGATAGAATTACTAACAAAGCACTTATATACTAATAAAGGGCTGGCTTATCTAAAGCCAGTTGAGTAGCACTTGAAATGTTTGGCTCTATGAAACCTGATGTACTTATATGATTCTGTTTTCTTCAAGTTTGTATCTTGTTGGTCGAACGGACTTATTGTAAGTCGCTTTGGAGAAAAGCGTCAGCTAAATGTAATGTAACATAACCAATAACCTACCATAGCCAATAACAAATACATGTAACTTATTTTTGTTGTTCATCTTATTTTACATAGTTAACATTTATTTATTTATGCATTTTTTTTTATCTCTCCAGTTTTAAAGGATGTTTTCGGTTACTGTCCTATAGTATACATTGGAATGATTTCAAACTTGTTCATCCTAATAATTATAAAGGAGTGCCTTGGAAATATGTGTTTACATAAATTGTGACCAAACCGTTTGAGACCCACTGAGATAACTTAGACTAAAGTGAACTATCTAAACACTCAGAGTCCTTTACCTCACTGAGCTGTAGTTATCAGCCTCTCAGTCTGGCAGGAGAGCCCAGCTAGAAATGTTTGGTTCTAAAAACATTCTGAGAACGTCACAGTCATTGTTCTAGGAAGGTTTTCAGCGGAAAGTTTTTGTTTGGTTCCCAGAACGTTCTTCTGAAAGGTAGAATAACGTTCTCTAAAAACATTCTTAAAATGTTTTTGATAACATTGTTAGAACATTATGCCCTACTGTATTTTGGTTCCCAGAATGTTCTTCTGAAAGGTAGGATAACGTTCTCTAAAAACATTCTTAAAATGTTTTTGATAACATTGTTAGAACATTATGCCCTACTGTTCTTAAAACGTTTTCAGCCGCAAGTTAGATTTGTTATGTTGCCAGAATGTTATTATTTTAGAGAAGGATAACATGGTTTATGTTAAAGAAATTGTGCAAATGTTCTATGGTAACAATTTACTAAAATATGTTTACATTATTTGAACATAAAGACATAATACTCCTGTAATTGTTCAACTCAAAATTCCTGGGTAAGTGGACTGACCACTGAGGTCAATAGGATGATTATGATAGTTTACTCAACTATTGGAATTTGACTATTAACACATGTAAATGGATGACTCGGAATCAGCTGGTGAAAGTAACATTTGTTTATTAGAAAAGGGGAGCTGGGAGTGGAGGTTGGTTATGGCGGCAGTGGGAAACAGTTGTTCCAGGGTGGGTGGAGAGGCCTGGCTGGTCTTGGGAGTGTGGAAGGCCTCGGATTCCTCCTGGGAGAGACACAAAAATGAGTGTGAGGGAAAAGCAGGCAAAGTTGTCAAAGAATATGCTGGTAAAAAGCTAGAGCGGCACGCAACAAACCGTTCACGGCAAGAATCCGGCAGGGAATGAGTGCAGGCTGCAGGCTTTCATAGTGTGGCTGACGAGCAGGTTGCAGGTGTGGTTGATTGGAGATTGCTCCCAGCTGTGTAGAGCAGACCAGCAGGCAGAGAGAGAGACACACAGTAGAAACAAACACATACAAACACTGACAGGGGTTTCAGGGACGGGCAGTGATAGTCGGTCCGTTCTTCTATATGTCTGTCTTTGGTTTTCTAAGTGTTATTCGATCCATATGACAATAGAGATATGTGCATAAACAACAAAAACACTTGGGGTATAATGTTTGAACAATGTTATCACCAAACATTTTAAGAAGGTTCTTAGAGAACGTTATCCTACCTTTCAGAAGTACATTCTAGGAACCAAAATAAAACTTGTCGATGAAACCATTCCTAGAACAATGAATGGTAACATTCTCAAAATGTTTTTAGAACCAACAATGTCTAGCTGGGAACTCAGACATGTCTACGCAAACACGCAATATCATGAATTACCTGCTTGTTTTTTTCTAAAAAGGAAAATATGGTGACATCAGATTTATTTTAAACATCCTTTTCAAACAAATGCAACAACTTTGTTTTTTAAAGCGCACTACAAATAAATCTGACGTTGACCATGACCCTGTTAATATTTCGCATCACAGGAACATTTGATAAAAAAAGAATAACCTCCTGAAAACATTATCCAAATGTTGCTTTCAAAATGTTCTTCTTTGGTTATCATGTAACATTGAGGGAATGTTCTATAAAAGAACATCTTTAATGTGTTACCCCAACAACGTCCAAAACACATCCTTAGAATGTTGGAGGCAAAACGTTCCACCTTTGTTGACTTATCACATTAAAGGAACACTTTATAAAAAAACACTTTGTCATCTCAGGCCTCAATAACCTCCTGAAAACATTTTCAGAATGTTGTTTGGAGAATGTTCTTTATTTGTTATCATGTAACATTGAGGGAACGTTTTATAAAGAACATCTTTAATGTGTTACCCAACAACGTCCAAAACACGTCCTTAGAATGTTGCGGTTAAAACGTTATGTCTTAGTTAACCTTAAACCTTATAGGAACATTATTTGAAACTAGAGAATGCAATTCCTGAAGAAATCGCTAGTGGGAAGGCTTTTTGCTGAAAAGCTGACGCTAAACTGCTATGCTGAAATGTAATGTGTAAGAAGAAACTGAAGCATTTAGATTGAAATTATACATCATGAACACTGGGGGCTTGAATGTGTGATGAGAGAAGAAAAGAAATTAAAAAGGCTTGGAAAAGCAGCAGAATATTTGAACTGCAAACTTCTGAACTAACTTGATGGCGAATGATCTGTCGCCATGGCAAAGGCACTTGATGACACCCCATAATACGCTTAGATGCGTTGATGGATGCATCGTTACCAAACCTGTGAAGTTTTGGGGCGTTTGGAGCAGTTTCACTGAAGTTATGAGAAAACCGTGTTTCAAGGCGAGCATTGTGTTGCCATGGCAATGGCATTTGAAGACATCTCATAACTGTCCCGTAGATGTCTTCACGGCTGGACTGTTAGCACACATGTGAAGTTTGAGCACTTTTTGAACATTTTTATAGGAGTTATAGCGACATCATGTTTTATGGCGAGGGATGCGTTTCCATGGAAACGGCATATGGTGAGGTCTCAGATTTGGCGTAGAGCTGTTGAAGCACGGACCGGTGATATACCAGTGAAGATTGGGGGACGATTGGACCGTGTCCATTGGACTTATAGTGACATCATGTTTTATGGCGAGGGATGCGTTTCCATGGAAACGGCATATGGTGAGATCTCAGATTTGACGTAGAGCTGTTGAGGCATGGACCGGTGATATACAAGTGAAGATTGGGGGACGATTGGACTGTGTCGATTGGACTTACAGCGACATCCTGTTTCATGGCGAGTTGTCTGTCGCCATGGCAACGGCATTTGATGACACCCCATACTACGCTTAGATGCGTTGATGGCTGCATCGTTACCAAACCTGTGAAGTTCTAGGCTGTTTGGAGTATTTTCACTGAAGTTATGAGAAAACCGTGTTTCAAGGCGAGCATTGTGTTGCCATGGCAACGGCATTTGAAGATATCTCAAAACAGTCCCGTAGATGTCTTCACGGCTGGACTGTTAGCACACTGCTATCTGAAGTCTGCTGCTCTGAGCATGTCAGTTGGAGTGATGACATCATCGTGTTCCATTACACAGGTTTTTATAGTTGAGCTAACGAGCTCTGTAGAGATCAAAGGCTTCATTGTTCTGAATGAGAGATAAACCTCTTACATGTGAACGTTTTGTGGAAGAACCGTAACAGATATCTGTGAAATTTCAAAACGTGAAGCATGTCAAGGAAGTTGAGTATCTGAAGTGTAATTTTTGTGTAGTTTCGGGTTAATAATGTGGCCTTTTTGGCAGTTTAACTAAAGGTGTGCGGCTGCTGCTGTGAGGAAATATCTGCCTGAAATTACAATGGGCTTTAATTGAAACATGTTGAACGTTTGTCACTTCATGCCCTCAAGAGGCATTTTGTTTAATTATTTTTTGCTTAATTATTTGTCATTTTTCAAGCTACGGGATGTTTTCCTACGTTTGTCATGAAAAATTATGTCTCAGGAATGTAGGGTTTGGGAATTATGGCAGTTTAAAAAATATATATGAAGTCAAATTTCAAACTGTCCTCCACTCTAACTCTGACATCACGCACTCTGCCTTAACGAGCTGCGCAATGTTAAAGTTCAAATGTTAAAAATGTGATGACTTATGGGATGTATCTCTGGAATTATGAAAGTTATGAATGAGAAAAGTAATAGCCATCGATTCGCGACCGAGCTGAACGTTTTGATGTTTGAACGGAGTTTCTGCGATGTTCAATGCGGGAGAAGAAGCGCGGCAAAATAAGTCGGCGGAATAATAAACTTTTCGTGCGTAAAAGAACATTTAGTGGGAATGCTGTTAACAGCATTCCCACTAAATAATAAACATCCTAAAAAGGTTATTTGAACATCAGATTAAAACGTTTCTTTAAAACATTATTAGAACCTGTAGGTAATGTTAGCCAAAGTTGTGAGAACGTTCCTCTGTAGCTGGGATACTTCTGAACCAGACTTTCTTTTTCCAATATATATAATATGTTGTACTTATTTGTATGAATGCTGCAT
The DNA here is from genome assembly GCF_949606895.1 of Notothenia rossii. NCBI lineage: Eukaryota > Metazoa > Chordata > Actinopteri > Perciformes > Nototheniidae > Notothenia > Notothenia rossii. The sequence goes on along the minus strand of NC_136905.1, from coordinate 82,927,224 downwards.
AATATCACCAGTAACTATTAAAGAATATCATAACACAGTATGTTTGTATCTGTGTGTGTGTGTGTCGTGTTCATACAGTCTGATTGTTCTGATGCACCCAGGTTTACTCACCTACAGAAAAAGGACCCTCTGCTCTACATGACCTACAAATAATAATCAGAGTAATAATGGTAAAGTATTTTCTAACTCAAATTGAAATAGACCAGTTAAGTTTGAAAGTAATTAAACAAAGGTATTGTGTGTTATTTTCTTCTTTTAGATCAGTTTTAAAACACGGCAGCCACGCATCACAATAAAGCAAGCGCACAAAGAAAACGTACACACAGATGTTAATCATTTAATATTTATTGTCAAAATTAAATGTACATTAAAACAATTATAAAATATACTAGAAAAATTAAATAATAAAAATACACTTTTTTATACATTTTAATGTATTTTTTTATAATACAATAACATAATAAAAACAAACTTGAAAAAGAATATATAATAGCAATTTAAAATAAAGAAAAAAAGAAATAACACATACAAATATATATATATAAAACACAAGAAGGTGATACAAATTAATGTGATTACTAAATAATTTTTTTATTCAAAATTAGCAAAAGAAAAGACTATCAAAACTAATTGTAACAATAACATAAAAAAACGAATAAATGCTATTTTTTATAAACCCAAAGCATTTTCTTCATAACTTCAAAGAAATTAAGTCAGGGGCGGATTTACCGGGGTGGCATGGGGTGGCAACTGCCACCCTAAAAAACAGCCTTGCCACCCCAGTTGGCCCCCCAGTTGGCACCCCAGTTGGCACCCCAGTTGGCAGCTTTGTTTTGCAATAAAAGTTGTGGCTCATCTGACATTTATGAGAGAAAATCCCTAATGTCCGAGTGCAAGTGAATGCAGCACAAGATGCTTTAAACCTTTTAAGAATAGTAGGGCATAATGTTCGAACAATATTATCAAAAACATCTGAAGAAGGTCATCACAAAATATTTTTAAAATGTTTTTTGAGAACGTTATCCTACCTTTCAGAAGAGCATTCTGGGAACAAAAATAAAACGTCCAGCTGAAAACGTTTTAAGAACAGTAGGGCATAATGTTCAAACAATGTTATCAAAAACATCTTAACAAAGTTACACCAAACATTTTAGGAATGTTTTTAGAGAACGTTATCCTACCTTTCAGAAGAACATTCTGGGAACCAAAAGAAAACTTCCCGCTGAAAACATTCCTAGAAGAGTGAATGGTAACATTCTCAGAATGTTTTTAGAACCAAACATTTCTAGCTGGGTATGAATTAAATGTAATAATTATAAGATTAACATACATTAACCATGATTTCACCTCACCACCGCTAGGTGTGTTTTGGGGGGGTACCTGGATCCCACTCTCAGTGAGGGAGCAGCAATTTGATTGGCTGACGTCGAGAGAAGTGAACGTGATGGAGAATATGGTTTAACCGAGGCCTGGATGTAGGAAGGAGCTGATCCTTATACAGAACCAGAAAGATACAGAGATCCGGCCCTCTTTGAAAAAAGTTTGCACACGCCTGCTTTACATCATAGGTATAATGATCCTGTTTATCTCTACCTTTTCTGATCCACTGTCACACACAACTTCAGTGGTAATATATGCACTACACCCACAGTGCCAATGTATGGAAACATCCTATCAGTGAAAGTGTGTGTGAAGGTGTGTATGTGTGTGTTAGTGTCAGGATCAGAGAACGACAACTTTCCTCTGTTCCAGTCCAGACTCACTCTGACCCTCTGGAGCTTCTTCTTCAGGCGGAGAGCAGTTTCTGGAACTGATGGTGACCATGCTGAGTATTTACCTTTACAGAAACATATTCTCCATAATCCAGAAAGTATGACTCCCTTCCTCTGGACAGACTCTGCTAACACACCCAGAAACCAGAATGTACTGCCTGTAACCTGGACATCCCAGCTGTGAGTCCCTGAGTTAAAGCCCTCAGAGCCCAGGACAGAGGGGTATTTATCAAACCTCTCTGGATTATCAGGAAGTCTCCATCCTCCCCGTGTCACACTGGTCAGATCTTGAGACAGGAAGATTCTTGGATTAGCAGTGTTTGGGTCCAGGATGAGAGGAGAGTAGGACACCATGTCCTTCATCTTGCTCCAGATATTGAAGCTGAGGTTGCCCAGGTGTTTGGCCTGGTCTATCAGAGCTCCTGAGGGCAGCTGTGGAGCCTCCAGCAGGGGGCGCTGCAGCCTCTCCACTGCAGCCTTGTAGCTGTGCAGGAAGGAGACGTCTTTAGCTCTCAGCTCCTCCTCTGTGGCTCTGACTGTGTGTGAAAGAGCTGCTATCTCTCTGCTCACAGCCACCATCTTCTCCTCCATCATCCTCCTCTTCTGCCACTCTTCCTTCCTCAGTACAGCCATCCTGGCCTCCTCTTCCTCTTCTAGAAACTGGTGAAGCTTCTTAAACTGCTCCTTAATCTGCGTCTCTGTGTGTTGAGCCTGGACCTTCATGTGTCCTGCTGTTTGAGCAAACTTCACTTTAACTTCTTCAAAGAGCTTCAGTTTCTTCTTTAAGGGCTGCAGTGATTTCCGGAGCTTCTCTCTGAGATCCTTGGCAGCTTCATCAATGGGTCTGAATCTGTGTTTTTTGTGTGTTTTTGAATCTCTGCAGACGACACACACTGGCTGCTGATGGTCCAGACAGAAGAGTCTGAGCTTCTCAGAGTGCAAGCTGCAGACAGCCTCTGGAGGTGTCTGACCTCTCTCCAGTGAGAAGGTCTCACACAGGTTCTTTAAAGACAGATTACGAGGGGGATTTCTACTTGAAGATTGTGTCCTACAAACTGGACAATCCTTTACTTCTTTCCCCGCCCACCAGGCCTGCAGACAGGCTTTACAGAAGCTGTGGCAGCAGGACAGGATGACAGGATCTCTAAAGACGTCCTGACAGACCGGACAGCAGAGATCTTCCTCTAACCTGGAAGCCATGTTGTCTCTGAGTGAAGCTGAAACACACGAGGCAGGAAGTTCAGTCAGTCACGGCTCCCCTCCCCCTCCTCTACTGACTTCACTGAAATTCACTTTGAGTGATGTTTGGAGACTCACCTTCAGGGGGTGGAGGGTCCGCAGGTTGACGCAGCAGTCTTGTAGTTTCCACTTTTCTCTCCTGTAGCTGAACTCAGAGGAAGCTGTTAGTTTGGTCTGAAGGTGAATCTGATCGTCAGTTTTTCAGTCCGTCTGTCTCTCTGCAGTGAGGAAGAAGAACAAACTGTTTCCTGGTTTCACTTCTCAGTGAGTCAGTGAGTGAGGAGCTCTGTCTGACATCCTCTGCTGAACTCTGTTTCCTCTCATGTAACTCAGGGAGTGTCTCAGTCCAAAGGGCTGATTCATGGTATAAAGGTTGTAATGGAGGAGTTATAAGTATGTGGCACCCCAGCTAGCGGGGAACGTTCTCACAACTTTGGCTAACATTACCTACAGGTTCTAATAATGTTTTAAAGAAACGTTTTAATCGGATGTTCAAAGAACCTTTTTAGGATGTTTATTTTTTCAAATAATGTTCCCATAAGGTTTAAGGCAAGACATAACGTTTTAACTGCAACATTCAGAGGATCTTTTGAGGATGTTATTAAGGTCTGAGATGACAGAAAGTTTTTTATAAAATGTTCCTTTCATGTGATGTGTTAACAAAGGTGGAACGTTTTGCATGCAACATTCTAAGGACGTGTTTTGGACGTTGTTGGGTAACACATTAAAGATGTTCTTTATAAAACGTTCCCTCAATGTTACATGATAACAAATGAAGAACATTCTCCAAGAAACATTCTGAAAATGTTTTCAGGAGGTTATTCTTTTTTTATAAAACGTTCCTGTGATGGCAAATATTAACACGGTCATGGTCATCGTCAGATTTATTTCTAAAGCGCTTTAAAAAACAAACTTGTTGCGTTTGTTTGAAAAGGATGTTTTAAAAAAAATCTGATGTCACCACATTTTCCTTTTGAAAAAAACAAACAAGCACTTAATTCATGATGAGCTGTAAGCAGATATTGCATGTTTGCGTGGCATGTGTGAGTTCCCAGCTAGAAATGTTTGTTACCATTCGTTGTTCTCGGAATGTTTTCAGCGGGACATTTTATTTTGGTTCCCAGAATGTTCTTCTGAAAGGTAGGATAACATTCTTTAAAAACATTCTTGAAATGTTTGGTGATAACCTTCTTAAGATGTTTTTGATAACCTTCTTAAGATGTGGTTGATAACATTGTTAGAACATTATGCCCTACTATTCTTAAAACGTTTTCAGCGGGAAGTTTGATTTTGGTTCCTAGAATGTTCTTCTGAAAGGTAGGATAATGTTCTCTAAAAACATTCTTAACATTTTTGGTGATAACATTCTTAAGATGTATGAGCGCATTGAGACAATGAATAGGACGTATAAAAACTTATAATCACACTAAGGTATGTAGGCCCACAGTATTCATAATATCATTTGTGTAAAATATCCAAAAATAATCACACTTTTTTCTGACTATAAAGGTCGTGTCTCGTATGTAGGTTCTAACTGTTTTGGATACAAATCGTTAATGCACCCTTCAGATTTGAGACCAACAGACATATAGAAGAACGGACCAACTGTCACTGCCCGTCCCTGAAACCCCTGTCAGTGTTTGTATGTGTTTCTTTCTACTGTGTGTCTCTCTCTCTGCCTGCTGGTCTGCTCTACACGGCTGGGAGCAATCTCCAATCAACCACACCTGCAACCTTCTCGTCAGCCACACTATGAAAGCCTGCAGCCTGCACTCATTCCCTGCCGGATTGTTGCCGTGAACGGTTTGTTGCGTGCCGCTCTAGCTTTTTACCAGCATATTCTTTGACAACTTTGCCTGCTTTTCCCTCACACTCATTTTTGTGTCTCTCCCAGGAGGAATCCGAGGCCTTCCACACTCCCAAGACCAGCCAGGCCTCTCTACCCACCCTGGAACAACTGTTTCCCACTGCCGCCATATCCAACCTCCACTCCCAGCTCCCCTTTTCTAATAAACAAATGTTACTTTCACCAGCTGAGTCTGATTCTGGGTCCCCTCCAGTACATCTGACACCGACAGTGACTTGTACTAGCTGCTGGTCGCATATATAAAAAAAAGAAAAGACTTTTGATAAATCAAAACGATAAAGCACGTTGTCATACTCTAAAATAATAACATTCTATTAAAAAAGTCTAACTTGCAGCTGAAAACGTTTTAAGAATAGTAGGGCATAATGTTCTAACAATGTTATCAAAAACATTTCAAGAAGGTTATTACCAAGCATTTTAAGAACGTTTTTAGAGAACGTCATCCTACCTTTCAGAAGAACATTCTGGGAACCAAAATAAAATGTCCAGCTGAACATTTTTTAAGAATAGGAGGGCATAATGTTCTAACAATGTTATCACCAAACATTTTAAGAATGTTTTTAGAGAACGTTATCCTACCTTTCAAAAGAACGTTCTGGGAACCAAAAGAAAACTTCCCGCTGAAAACATTCCTGGAACAATGAATGTAACATTCTCAGAATGTTTTTAGAACCAAAAGTTTCTAGCTGGGACATCTGTTTAAAAATGTGAACCCATTTAACTCTAGGAAACTGTCCCCACCAAAGCTGAATGATATTCCGGGCATTTATCAAACCATGACGTTATGGAACATGAACTCTTTTAAAGAAATGTGTTCAGTGCAATAAAATAAAAGACTCCTTCAAGATTAAGATTCAGATCACTTTGATCACAGCGCTTTTCCAGTTCTGGCTCCGTGCTGGAGCTTTTCTGGTTCAGAACCGTTTTTTCTTTTCAGCTCCCGTTTTGTTCACACCGCTCAGAGCCCGACTGGTGCTGCCGCTGCTGCGTCATGACGTCACCATTTACGTCGCTGATTTTCTCCCCAATGGCGCAAACTACAACAACAACAACGGGGGACTGCATCGGGTCGATGATCGTGTTGCTTTAATCATACGAAGCCAGATTAAATTAAATAACGACTTCTCCAACCTTATACTTTTCTCCAGAGTGCCTAGGTTCATTGTTTATTAATGTGTTTCAGCGGTTTCTCTGGTTTAAAATGGGTGATGTTAGCATAGCAACCGAAGCTAAACTGACTATAACTTGACTACTTGTTGTTGCTATCCTATTGTGCCATAAGCCGTTTTCTACAGGCAAATTTTACCGGCGTATTTTTCATTATGATTCTACTTGTGATAGTCGGACATGACAACCTGTTCAGCCCATGTATTGATTCCATCCGATAGCTGCATAATACAAAACAAAACGTCTGCCTCTCTCCACAATGATCAATAACAGTGAACGGATGGTCAAAGTAAGGTGCAAATAAACAGAATCACAAGAAGCCTGGTTAGTGTTGCCTGACTTTATAAAGAGTGGTTTTTTTTTTACAAGTGTGTGGTTGCCTTCTAGGCACTTTGCTCAGCACTGCTGCTTGTTAAAACTTTAATTTGCCGTACTCGCCTTTAACTGTTAGCTAACCTGAGGCCCATGGGGCACTGAGTACAGATCGCGTTCACACCGGAGTACTTCCCTGAGGGAAGACTACGCAAATGAAGCCGCTGACGTCACTTCTTCGTCTTCTGCTTTAGGTTTACTGGCAGGCCGCAAACCACTTCACGGCGTATACTGCCACCCGAAGTCCCAGACCGGAAGTCCCCGGCCGGAAGTCCTCGGAGTTGAGGAATGGCTTCAGTAGAAGCTGCCGGGAGTCCCAGCAGCTTCTACTGAAGCCTCCGAGTAAATCGCCAGAACGCCGACACCTCCTAATCTCCACCTCTCCCATATTTTCTTTTGTGCTGCCATAAATTAGTCTCTCTGCACTTGTGCGCTGGGCTAATGCTAATGCTAATAACGCTAATGCGAGGATAATAAAATGGTGTCTCTACAAAACATTTCAGAGTTTTATGGGGCGTTGTTTTTTTCCCCCAGGAGAGTACCACCTCTCTAGCAGGCACTAAACATGGGGCTAAAAGTGCCCCGAACCAAGTGCACTTTTTGGTGTGAACGCAACGGGCACTGGCAGTAACGGAACTAAACTGGAAAAGTACGGGGGAAAGTACTCCGGTGTGAACGCGGCTAAGGGGAGCACGTCTTTAACCCGACACCGTTGCAATGAATTGACATCTGACAAATCACGGCTTTGATACGGCCACTAGTGCAGGCGAAGAGATATCGGTGAAAAGACAGTTTCAGTCCGGCGCAAGCAAGAGGGAGAAAAAAAAAAACATGAAGAAACTAGAGCATCACTCGAAGGTGGGTTATTGTATGAGTCAAATGTACAACTTGCGAATGTTGTATAAGTCAAATGTCAAACTTTTGCGAATTGCGATATTAAAACATCAGCTGCAATTCACCACATGAAGAAGGCAGTCTCTGCATAGCATAGAGGCTAATGGAGATGCAGTTATTTGCAGCATTCTTTATTTAACATTCATTCAAGTATGTTATGCATTTGATCTGCTAATGTACAGGAGGAAGAGTGATAAACCGTCTGTCTAGTTGGCTTATTGGCTTATAAAGTTTACAGCCTAAAAAACATGGAGCATTTTTTCCCCTTTTATTCATTTTTATGTCAATTTGCACATTTCATAGTGATGCTCAGCCTCTCCCCTTAACTCCTAACAGTCATCATCATGTCAACCACAACACAGAGAAATACTGATAGAAATGTGTGTGTAGTTGTTGACACATTGTTGACAGAGGAAACTACATTTTAATACAGATTTAAGAAATATCAGTTTTTGAGCATGTAATAAGCATGTTTTGTCTTGACTATATTACTGATTCATATTATTGAATTGATTGTGATTATGATTATTATTATTATCAGTAGAAGTCGTTTATTTGTATTAATTATATTTTAATCTTTTTGATGCTAGTATTTGGCAGGAAATGCAGACGTATTCACCTGTAAACGCATACTGAATGACATACATGCACATTTACCATTTACCTCACTGTATAAAAAAATAACTGTGTTGATAATAATAATAAACAGGAATTGTATTTCCAAAGTACTTTGTTTCCAAAGAAATCTCATAATGTCGCTTGGGGCCCCAAGTTGGCCAGGGACAGCCCTGTGAGCACCAACGGTATTTTTTTCCCCTCCCCAGATCTTGAAACTGGCATTCAAAGGTCTGTCAATAAAATACTTTGTTATTATTTATGGACTGATACTTACTGATAAGATAAACTCCATTAAAGTGTCAACAATCATAATATTAACACATAATATATCATAAAACCCCAAACCTCAAAATGATTCACCTGTTATTAACCGACCGTCCACCAGGGGGCGCCGACCAAAGAGAACTCAAAGCACCGAAGAAGAAACACTGGAGGCGGAAATGACTTGTATTGTTTTGAAAGAGGGAAATTTAAAAATTGGACGGATAATCAGAAACAGAACTGGAATAAATCGTCATTAAACTGCACGAAGATGGCCTCAATTTGACATTCTCACCCAGTATGTTTGTATTCATTTAATACTCTTCGTGAATATGTGATATGGTGACCGATATTTAACGAAAGAGTTTCAGACAGTTGTATGTTAGCTAAGGTTAGTGTTGTTGTCGAAACTCGTTCCTTTATTGCCTTTTATTCATTACATATCATCAGGTTTTGATATTCAACAATATTTATTGTCTACGTGTACATGCATATATCATATCCTTCATAGTGTTTATTAGTCACACAGTCTACAGATTTGTATATTTAACTTTTTAGTTCTGTTTTAGTCAAAGTCAGCTTTATTGTCAAAATGTCTCCATGTGTTATACACACAGAACTCTTTAATACCGTTTCTCGCAGTCCCACAGTAAAACAAGATACCCTGGGCCTAGATAAACGGGGTATAAGACTAAATAATAGTCTAAAGTCTATAGTAATAAGTACTAGTTAATAATATATATATATATATATATATATATATATTAAAAAAATCTCAATCCACAGAACATGAATTCACATTAATGCAAGTATTCTTTTTGGTGTGTGTGTGTGTGTGTGTGTGTGTGTGTGTGTGTGTGTGTGTGTGTGTGTGTGTGTGTGTGTGTGTGTGTGTGTGTGTGTGTGTGTGTGTGTGTGTGTGTGTGTGTGTGTGTGTGTGTGTGTGTGTGTGTGTGTGTGTGTGTGTGTGTGTGTGTGTGTGTGTGTGTGTGAAATGAAAAGTATTTTAATGAAAGACTCAAATTAGAAGGCATACAAACAGCAGTTGTCTAATAAACACAAAACAAAGGGCCAAATGGGTGCTGGTTTAAACAAACAAACAAAACAATATAACGAAAGGAGGAATCTTAAACTAAGAGCTATATTAAGTACTGATAAACACCAAAACAGTTATTCATATACAAATATTACATGTGTTACATACACACTTTTTAAAACACAGTCAGACAACTCACGTGTTTCTTAATATGTTTATTAGAAGCAGCATATAGTTTGAGTTTCGCGTCTAGGCTCGGGCCTCATTACTCCACAGATTTACAAAGAACATTGAGTGATGATTAGATAACTAACCCCCAAGCCTACAGGTGGAGCTGGGGTGGAAGCTGGGGTGGAAGCTGGGGTGGAAGCTGGGGTGGAAGCTGGGGTGGAAGCTGGGGTGGAAGCTGGGTGGAAGCTGGGTGGAAGCTGGGGCGGAAGCTGGGGCAGGCGAGCAGCAGCAACACAGCAGCAGCATAGCGAGGCAGAGGCAGGAAGACCTTGCAGTTTAAATAGAGTGGCATGTTTAGGAGAACCCGATTGGTTGGTTGTTAGAGGGACGAGGTGCGTCACTTGTTAATGTCTGATTGGTGCTCCGGTTGACTGCCTGAACTAGCTCGCAGGCTTCGCCCCATTTTTTCTGACTGTCCCACAGTTTGTGATTGTTTCCCCACACAGAAAGATGGACGTACAAAATCATTTTCAGATTGAGCCTTCTGGGTTTCTTCACTTTCTTTTTGTGATGATAAATCTGTTTGGGAAAGCTCAGTATGTCTGACCTCTGACCCTTGGTGCTCTGCCTGTGTCTCTGCAGAGATGCTTCCCACCAACGCCATGAAGAAAGCAAGGATGTCGCGCCGCAAAGTGGAGGGCATCAACCAGGAGGAGTGTAAGTGAGACACACACACACACACACACACACACACACACACACACACACACACACACACACACACACACACACACACACACACACACACACTAGGGCTGCTCAATTTATCGTATTTTAATCGCAATTACGATTATGGCTTGCAACGATTACGAAAACAACGTAATCGAAATAAAAAGATTATTTTTTTATTATTACTTTTTTTTCACTTTTTTGAGTTTTTCAGTTGAGTTATACTTAAAGTTCAGGGTAATCAACTGTTAAATGTTTTTTCTCCAATAAATTGATGTTTTCAAAGTAATTGGATAATCGTTTTTACTAATCGTGATATCAATTATTAGCCCAAATAATCGAGATTATGATTTTTGCCATAATCGATTATCCCTAACACACACACACACACACACACACACACACACACACACACACACACACACACACACACACACACACACACACACACACACACACACACACACACACACACACACACACACACACACACACACACACACACACACTAGGGCTGCTCAATTTATCGTATTTTAATCGCAATTACGATTATGGTTTGCAACGATTACAAAAACAACGTAATCGAAATAAAACGATTATTTTTTTCTTATTATTTTTTTTTTCACTTTTTGGGGTTTTTCAGTTGAGTTATACTTAAAGTTCAGGGTAATCAACTGTTAAATGTTTTTTCTCCAATAAATTGATGTTTTCAAAGTAATTGGATAATCGTTTTTACTAATCGTGATATCAATTATTAGCCCAAATAATCGAGATTATGATTTTTGCCATAATCGATTATCCCTAACACACACACACACACACACACACACACACACACACACACACACACACACACACACACACACACACACACACACACACACACACACACACACACACACACACACACACACACACACACAAGAAAAATGATCCCTAGAAATATCCATGATCCTTTCTTTATCTGAAGGAAAGGTCCACATATCAAGTTCTCATTGTCCTTGGATATGAGATATACAATAGGCAGTGTGATGAAGCTGGGTGTGCGGTTCTGTCTGTCTGTGCAGGCTGTGTTCTCTGCAAACAGAGCGATGACGACCCGGCACTGTTTGGAGAAAAAGTCACACTGAAGGGACCAAAGCTCTCTGTTCACTACTTCTGTTTGGTAAGTCTCTCTGAAAGAGTGTGTTTGTGTCTTTACAGGTTTTGATGGACTTCCTGTCAGATGTAGCGTCTGGAGTTATGATATTGTATTATCGTACATATCATCAGTGTTTTTTGTGTGTCTCAGCTGACGGCCTGTGGAGTTCACCAGGAAGGAGAGGAGGACGAGGGTGTCTTTGGCTTCCTGGTGAAGGACATCTATAAGGAAGTCCGCCGCTCAAGTCGACTGGTGAGGGACTGAGAGAGAGCTTTCAATCTGTTTTACTGTGTGTGTGTGTGTGTCTGTGTGTGTGTGTGTGTGTGTGTGTGTGTGTGTGTGTGTGTGTGTGTGTGTGTGTGTGTGTGTGTGTGTGTGTGTGTGTGTGTGTGTGTGTGTGTGTGTGTGTGTGTGTGTGTGTGTGTGTGTGTGTGTGTGTGTGTGTGTGTGTGTGTGTTTCATTTCAATTAACTGAGCATTTAAAGTGGGATTGCTGCATGTTTTACTCTGTGTTTCCTGTTTATTAACTGTATTAATTTGTGTTTACCGTGTGTGTTTAAAGTGTGTTACAGGTGTGCTGCGTGTGTAAGAAGAAGGGAGTGTGTGTGTGTATAAAGTGTCTGTTGGGTGTTTGTCTGTGTGTGAGTATATAACGTGTGTGGTTACCATGTGTGTGTGTGGATAATGGGTGTGGTTACCATGTGTGTGTGTGTGTATAATGCGTGTGGTTACCGTGTGTGTGTGTGTATAATGCGTGTAGTTACCGTGTGTGTGTATAATGTGTGTGGTTACCGTGTGTGTGTGTGTGTGTGTGTATAATGCGTGTGGTTACCGTGTGTGTGTGTGTATAATGCGTGTAGTTACCGTGTGTGTGTATAATGTGTGTGGTTACCGTGTGTGTGTGTGTGTGTATAATGTGTGTGGTTACCGTGTGTGCGTATAATGTGTGTGGTTACCGTGTGTGCGTATAATGCGTGTGGTTACCGTGTGTGTGTATAATGTGTGTGGTTACCGTGTGTGTGTGTATAATGCGTGTGGTTACCGTGTTTGTGTATAATGCGTGTGGTTACCGTGTGTGTGTATAATGCGTGTGTATAATGCGTGTGGTTACCGTGTGTGTGTGTATAATGCGTGTGGTTACCGTGTGTGTGTGTATGTATAATGCGTGTGGTTACCGTGTGTGTATAATGTGTGTGGTTACCGTGTGTGTGTATAATGTGTGTGGTTACCGTGTGTGTGTATAATGCGTGTGGTTACCGTGTGTGTGTATAATGTGTGTGGTTACCGTGTGTGTGTGTATAATGCGTGTGGTTACCATGTGTGTGTATAATGCGTGTGGTTACCGTGTGTGTGTATAATGCGTGTGGTTACCGTGTGTGTGTATAATGCGTCTGGTTACCATGTGTGTGTGTGTATAATGCGTGTGGTTACCTTGTGTGTGTATAATGCGTGTGGTTACCGTGTCTGTGTGTATAATGCGTGTGGTTACCGTGTGTGTGTATAATGCGTGTGGTTACCGTGTGTGTGTGTGTATAATGCGTGTGGTTACCGTGTGTGTGTATAATGCGTGTGGTTACCGTGTGTGCGTGTGTATAATGCGTGTGGTTACCGTGTGTGTGTATAATGCGTGTGGTTACCGTGTGTGTGTATAATGCGTGTGGTTACCGTGTGTGCGTGTGTATAATGCGTGTGGTTACCGTGTGTGTGTATAATGCGTGTGGTTACCGTGTCTGTGTATAATGTGTGTGGTTACCGTGTGTGTGTATAATGCGTGTGGTTACCGTGTGTGTGTGTGTATAATGCGTGTGGTTACCGTGTGTGTGTGTATAATGCGTGTGGTTACCGTGTGTGTGTGTGTGTATAATGCGTGTGGTTACCGTGTGTGTGTATAATGCGTGTGGTTACCGTGTGTGTGTATAATGTGTGTGTGTATAATGCGTGTGGTTACCGTGTGTGTATAATGCGTTTGGTTACCGTGTGTGTATATAATGCGTGTGGTTACCGTGTGTGTGTATAATGCGTGTGGTTACCGTGTGTGTGTATAATGCGTGTGGTTACCGTGTGTGTGTATAATGCGTGTGGTTACCGTGTGTGTGTATAATGCGTGTGGTTACCGTGTGTGTATAATGCGTGTGGTTACCGTGTGTGTGTATAATGCGTGTGGTTACCATGTGTGTGTGGGTGTATAACGCGTGTGTTTACCATGTGTGTGTTACAGTCGTGCAGCCTGTGTAAGAGGAAGGGAGCATGTGTGGGCTGTAGCGTCAGCAGCTGCAGGAAGAAGGCGCATTACCCCTGCGGGAGGAAACTCAACTTCATCTCTCAGTTCACTGAAAGCTTCCCGTGAGTCAACACAATAAACATTCTTATTTTATTAGTAAAATGGATTAAGGTGAGAGTCATTGTGTCTCATATAGAAGTCCCGTTCAGAGTGTGTTTAAAAGGGTTAGGGTAAGTTATCTTAATCTTACTTACTATTCCCTACAAAATCAACACTCAGTGGTTTAATGGTGAGCAGAAATGAGAACAACGTCAGACATGTATACTCACGATCATGTAATGGTTTAAAATATATTGTAACACTAGATATAGTTCAGTAGTCTGATAATGTGAAACTCGCAGATTAGCTGTTTTCGGTTTATGTAACTTGAAAGTACTTTAAAAGGTCTCCTATTAAATAGTTTTACATCAATATATCCCAGGTCTTAGATATATCCAGAGCCTGTCTCTGATTGGCTGAAACACCAAACAGATCATTGCAGCATTACCCATAATCCCCTCTGTTTCAGCCCTGTTTCCAAGTGCTGATTCTCTGTCTGTTACTTTAGATGAAAATAAGGAGACCCTCCCCACGCCCCTCTGAGAGACATTTGGTTAAAAAGAACTCAATGGTGCTCTAGAGGAGATTCAGGTGATAAGGTGGGGGGGGGGGGGGGGGGGGGGGTTACCTTGGTTGCTGATTGGCTAATGGTTACACAAGACAAAAAAAAAAATCGTTATGACATCATAAAGTGGCCAAAATCTGATCAGCTCATTTTCATTTTTTTGGAGTGGATTTTGCATAATAGGTGACCTTTAATATTTACTCCTGAAATTCTCCCTGGGTGTGTGCAGGTCGTACTGCCCGGACCACAGCCCCTCTCAGACATCGTGTGTGAGTGCAGACCTCAGCCTGCCTCAGTCCTGCTCCGTCTGTCTGGACTCCATCGAGCCGATCCTCGGATACTCTGTCCTCAAGTGTCCGTCCTGCCACAACAGCTGGTTCCACCGGGACTGTGTGCAGGTAGTGACACTGCTTTACTTTCATAAATCTATTTTCCCCCAATTATAGGGCTGCATGATTTGAAGAAAAATAAACTAAATGTGAATATTTTGACTGGTATTTTTCTGCAAATGCAATATGATTGGCAATATTATGTCGTGTGTCCGGCAGTGGCTCAGTCAGCAGGGGCTTGAACTGTGAGCCGTAGGGTTGCCGGTTCAAGTCCCCGACCAGACCTAAATATGGAGTGTGGACTGTTACTTGGAGAGGTCCCAGTTCACCTCCTGCCCTGCTGTGGTGCCCTTGAGCAAGGCACCGGACACCTGGAAAAACACAGAGCACGAGACTTCCTTGCACTTCAAATGAAAAGCACTTCCTGTCAAACATTTCAAAGTTAAACAGAATTATGACCCTTATAATGTCCAATTACAGACCAATCAGCATCCTCCCCTGTGTCTCTAAGGTAGCTGAGAAATGAGTGTCAAAACTAATCACCAAACATTTAGATAAATGTTTCGCTCCACTCCACCCTATGCAGTTTGGTTTTCGTGCTCACCACTCCACTGAGACAGCTAACTGTGTCTTTGTGGAAAAGGTTAAATGTATGTTGGACACGAGCCCAGGTGTAGGTGCTGTCTTCCTTGATCTCAGGAAGGCTTTTGACACTGTTGACCACCAAGTGCTCCTTACAAAGCTGACTCATTTACATTTTTCGGCAGATTCAATACAGTGGGTTGAGTCTTACTTATCAAACAGGAAACAGTGTGTTTTGGTCAACGATGCCAAATCCCCCTACCTTGTCCACCCTGGGGTTCCACAAGGTTCCATTCTTGGACCATTACTGTTTTCTCTGTACATTAATGACTTGCCTAATGTACGTCCTGATTTGAATGTACAAATGTATGCCGATGATGGGAAAAATACTGAAATAATCACATCCTGTACCTTTAAAACAAGGAAATAAATAAGATAATTATAACAAATACATTAATAATAGTAAAGCAAATACAAATAAATAAAAGCATTTTACACAATGAGTGACATTTTTAACAGAGCAGGATCGGTTACACGGGGACATTTTCTATAATGTTCTTTATTATTTATTCTTTAGAGGATGTGTACCAAACAATAGTTCTTTATTGAGTGTGTGTTTGTGTTCCAGCATCAGGCGCACAGTGCCGGCCTATTCTTCTTCAGATGCACTCTGTGTAGCAACAAGGAGGACTTCCAGCTGGAGATGCTGAGGATGGGAATATACATCCCAGAGAGGTTACACGATCCCTACAACAACAAGAAACAACCACAGAACACAAGTCTCTTTTCTTACTCACCATATTCTCTTCTGCAGAGATGCATCATGGGAGTTGGAGAAAAACGCATACTCAGACCTGCTGGAGGTTTACGAGCACTGTGACGCTTCAACCTGCCTCTGCAACGACGGGCGGACGCACTCCTATAAGAGCGGGTATTTATATTCTAATGTGTTTCATTCAGGATGTTATTTTAGACAAACACAAGGTTTAACTGTTAGCATTAGTGATTTATAACAATATTAAAGGGGACCTATCATGCAAAATGCACTTTTTGATGTCTTTTATACATCACTATGTGTCCCCGGTGTGTCGGGGAACTCACACAGCGTCAGAAAATAAAACCCTCTTTCTTTTCCTCCGTACCCAAATCTCTAAAAACGGGGGAACAACGGAGCTGATCCAGATTTGCGTCCGATATGACGTAATATCTGAAATGTGGACCCACGGCCCAATCAGAAACGTTGCTATCAGAAACAATGCCCGACTGTTTTGGACGTAATATGGTCGGTGTTTACATTAGCATGGCTAACACTCAGAGCTAACCTGTACTGGAGAGCATGTGTGTGAAGAAGCAGGAAGTAAAAAGGAACTCACCTTGCGGTATAACCGGCAAGAGAGAAAGCCTTTGAGCTCCATACTGTTTCAGAGAGAATCCTTGATAATCCATGATATGACGTTTCATCACGGCAGCATTTAGTTTAGACAGTAGCTGCCGGGTCCCGCATGAGCTCATATATATCTGAGACCTATGCTATTGCCTAAAAATAGCATGATAGGTGACCTTTAGTACATTTAAATAGTCTATACTGTTACACTATCATTAGAAGTACCACCAAAACTACACACTTCAGTTCTGGAAATCATGAATAACAACAGTCCGTAAAACTGTCTAATTATTATTTCTGTCTCTTCAGTTTATTCACTTGGTCTGTCTTTTTTAAAGCACTGGTATGTAAGGTATCTTGTTTAGCAATATCTTCTTTGTTTAATTCATGCCATTAAAGCATATCGGATTGAACGATATACACTTAATTTAGCAATGATCATATATATAGATCAAATCAAATGTACTTTGTGACAGGTCAGATTAAAATAGATATCATTTATCAATCCCAAATTGAGAAAGGATTTTGTAATGGTAGCATGTTCACAAGGGCATTGCATTTGAGTTAAACTTATAATACAATGGGATCAAATCAAGAAAATTAGAAAATGCACTTAAAGCCAAATCCAGTCTTATTTTCCCATTCATCCATTTATTTGACTGTGCAGAGAAAAGGGAAACCCAGCTGTACTTGCTCCATAGGTCCCCTTTTTGGCTTGACAGTGTTACCTCCTAGTCTTACGAGTAGAGAAACAAACCCCACATTGTTGTTGTTGTTGTTGTTTCTTTCAGTTGGTTTGAGGTGATCCGCTGCCGGCTGTGTGGCTCCACAGGGACTCACAGGAAGTGTTCGGGGCTAAAGGTGGACGCCACAGACTGGGCCTGCAGCGGCTGCACTCAGGCCACCGACGGGAGAGGTCTGTGTCTGAGGGACCCCCCTGATGGGATGTTTATGTTCTCTGTTTGTGTTTGGTGTGAAAAGGATCCGGTCAAGATCTTTGTTTAAAGGGGCCCTATTCTGCTAACTTTCAGGTGTATATCAGTATGTAGTGTCTCTACTTTAAAGAGTCCTCTCCTGCTGATGTTCAGGTGTATATCAGTATGTAGTGTCTCTACTTTAAAGAGTCCTCTCCTGCTGATGTTCAGGTGTATATCAGTATGTAGTGTCTCTACTTTAAAGAGTCCTCTCCTGCTGATGTTCAGGTGTATATCAGTATGTAGTGTCTCTACTTTAAAGAGTCCTCTCCTGCTGATGTGCAGGGGTATATCAGTATGTAGTGTCTCTACTTTAAAGAGTCCTCTCCTGCTGATGTTCAGGTGTATATCAGTATGTAGTGTCTCTACTTTAAAGAGTCCTCTCCTGCTGATGTTCAGATGTATATCAGTATGTAGTGTCTCTACTTTAAAGAGTCCTCTCCTGCTGATGTGCAGGGGTATATCAGTATGTAGTGTCTCTACTTTAAAGAGTCCTCTCCTGCTGATGTTCAGGTGTATATCAGTATGTAGTGTCTCTTCTTTAAAGAGTCCTCTCCTGCTGATGTTCAGGTGTATATCAGTATGTAGTGTCTCTACTTTAAAGAGTCCTCTCCTGCTGATGTTCAGGTGTATATCAATATGTAGTGTCTCTACTTTAAAGAGTCCTCTCCTGCTGATGTTCAGGTGTATATCAGTATGTAGTGTCTCTACTTTAAAGAGTCCTCTCCTGCTGATGTTCAGGTGTATATCAGTATGTAGTGTCTCTACTTTAAAGAGTCCTCTCCTGCTGATGTTCAGGTGTATATCAGTATGTAGTGTCTCTACTTTAAAGAGTCCTCTCCTGCTGATGTTCAGGTGTATATCAATATGTAGTGTCTCTACTTTAAAGAGTCCTCTCCTGCTGATGTTCAGGTGTATATCAGTATGTAGTGTCTCTACTTTAAAGAGTCCTTTCCTGCTGATGTCCAGGTGTATATCAGTATGTAGTGTCTCTACTTTAAAGAGTCCTCTCCTGCTGATGTTCAGGTGTATATCAGTATGTAGTGTCTCTACTTTAAAGAGTCCTTTCCTGCTGATGTCCAGGTGTATATCAGTATGTAGTGTCTCTACTTTAAAGAGTCCTCTCCTGCTGATGTTCAGGTGTATATCAGTATGTAGTGTCTCTACTGGGACATGTCTCCGTGCTTTAATGTTCAAAAAGCTCTTTTTTTTTCTCATACTGCCTGTTTCACCCTCTGTCTGAAACCAGAGCTCTGATTGGTTAGCTGGCCACCTCTGTTGTGATTGGTCAATCATTTATTTTTATGTTTAACAATGTGCTCGTGTTCTTCAGCCTCCCTGGCTACGACGCCTCAGGGACGTCAGAGGAAGAGTCAGCTGTCCAAACGCCAACTGACCCCCATCAGCTCTAAAAGGTAAACAAAGCTAACAATCAATCAACAACTTTATTCATCCTGCAAGGGGCAATTGGTTAAGAGCAGCTTATGTCATGAACACAGGCAGGAACATACAGGAGGAAAACACACCTGGATGTGGGTCATTCCAATTTACACCATAAATAGTTCATAGCATCACAATAAATAAATAAGTAAATAAATAATCGAGTTAAAACACCTATCAAGAATTTAAAAGTTTGAGTGCAGAGGGGATGAATGATTTTGAAAAGCGATTTGTCTTAAGAGCAGGTAGACCATATCTAAATGGTAAATTCATCTGAACATGACCTGGAGAGGCCAGTCTCTGCTGGTTGCAAAAGGAGTTTAAGTATTTTTTTTGTTTTACTTCTGGAAGTTTTTCCTTGTACGATGTGAGGGTCTAAGGTCAGAGGGTGTCGTTTCTCATACTGATATTCTGCACAAACTGTGATGTTGTATTTACTGTATAGTGTCCTTACTGTAAGGTCATTATTATATGTTCAGCACTTTGGCTCGACCAAAAATCGTTTTAAAAATGTGCTATATAAATAAGACTTGATTTGATTTGAGTCTCTCTGTTTCACTCCGATGACCTTAGAGCAGGTCGTTCAGGCTGTTCCTGTCTTTCAGTGTAAGGCTATGGAACCAGTAGATCAAAGAAAAACGAATAAGGCTCTCAATGAATGCTTGGTAAAAACAACTGGGAAAGAGTTCAGTTTGCGAAGAAGGTGAATTCTCCGTTGACCCCGCTTCACAATACACTCGTTTTGAGGTGGTCTTCGAAAAAAAGTATTTAAATGATGTGACAATTTCAACCTTCCAATCACGCACCTCCTTCTCTCTCTCAGCCGCTTGCTGCCTGGAGGGTCCCCGGAGCAGATTCTGCAGGCGTTGGGCCCTCAGCTGCGGCCCCTCGGTGTGACGCTGGAGGTGGAGGGAGATCAGGCTCTGTCTGCGGGGCTGGAGCTGGTGAGGAAGCCCGACTTCGACCCCACACACACTCTGTCTGTCAGGTGAGACGAAAGACTTTTATAATTAGTGTTAGAAAAATATCACTGGTCACCGGCTTCGATATCAGGATGTATTTAATATCCTCTCAAGAACGGAAGTATACAGAGCATCAACTAGTTCCTGAACAGTGTCCTTCACATGCTGATATACAAGAGAGGGAGTTACAGTCACAATATGCAGCTAGGTAATCATCCGGTCATGTACAAAATCCTGACTTTTTCTCAAAATCTCAAAATTCGGACTTTTTCTCAAAATCTCAAAATTAGAACTTTCCCTCAAAATTATGACTTTTGCTCAAAATTCTTGCTTTTTCTCAAAATTATGACTATCTCAAATGTTGGACTTCTTCCTCAAAATTCTGAATTTTCTAAACCTTTTGACTTTCTTAAAATTCTGACTTTTTCCCTCAAAATCAAAACATTTAGACTTTTTCTCAACATTTTGACTTTTTCCCTCAAAATCTCAAAATTCTGTCTTTCCTCAAAATTCTGTCTTTTTCTTCAAAATTCTGTCTTTCCTCAAAATTCTGACTTTTTCTCAAAATTCTGACTTTTTCTCAAAATCTGGAAGGAGTCATCACATACAGAGCATCAACTAGTTCCTGAACAGTGTCCTTCACATGCTGATATCCAAGAGAGGGAGTTCCACAGTCCCAAGATGGAGGAATAGAAAGCAGTATTCAATGTTTACTTCAGATTAGCTCCACGTCAGAAATGATCATGCTTGTCATATGTCTCTCTCCATAGAGGCTGAATCATCATGTTAATCACATAGCTATCATATGCCTCAAACAGTCCTGATGCTCTTCTAGGTAATCACACATCCTGTCATGTTCACAGCTACAGTTGGGATACCTTTGCTCTCATGTTGGAAGAGGACATTCAGTGTTTTCCCAACAATTAGGATTATTTTTTACTAACTATGTGCAATATATGCCGTTAATAACTTTGCTATATATACCTGGCTGCTAAATCCTCAGAACTGTTACAGGATGTGTATTTTGTAAATTGTGTAACTTTTATTATATTTATTATCTTTCAAAAAACCATTATGCATGCTTCTGAGGTAACACTAAGCTGTCTTTGGCTCTTTTCTGCTGTAACAATGTAAATGTCCTCTCTGTGGGACTAATACAGGTATTCTGATTCTGATGGCAAGTGAACACGTCCCCTTTTAGTCCAGTTTCTCTCTTAAGACTTTTATGCTTCAATGATATACCATGATGTTCTCCTATTACCTCCATAAGTGGTATCCATCTCTCTATGTAGCTCACTTTGTAGAGCTGGCGGCTAACGCTCTGGGGTTCAGTCCAACACTCTTCACTGTGTTTTTTACATTTGTTCAACTCTAATAATAATGCTAAACTGGCTGTGGGTTCGTCTGGAGAGGGTGTGGCTGTGCTGCATCCAGCCTCCTTGATCGCAGTAACTCAGGGCACCTGGGTCTGGTGCCCTGCAGCTATTTAAAGCCTCTGCTCCTCTCTCTCTGCTTCTCCCTGCAGCCACCTGTTGATTATGCTAGGAGTTTCTTGAGTTGCTTCACTTTGTGCACTTCAACACTCTCACACACATACATGTCCATACAATCCTCACCCTGCATTTACACTACGGATACCACTGACATCCACACCTCATACTTTACATGTTTTGTACTTAATTACTTTGGTTGATTTGAATGTTTTGCATAAACATCTTTTGTTAAACGTGGATATGGTGTGTCTCCTCTTTGTTGTGGCCTTTTGAGCCAGGTCATAGCACTGGCTCAAAGAAGTCTGACAATTTAAGCATACTTTAGTTTAGAACAGTGCTTCTCAAAGTGTGGTCCGTGAGCGCCCCCTAGTGGTCCGTGAGTATATTGGTAACATTTGAAATGAATTTATTTATTTAAGTTTTCCGCACCCTCGCAGGAATATCTCCGCAATGGAGCTAGCTTAACTTTTGATTGCATGATATAGCCCAGCGCAACACCTTGTACCATTTTCAGGCGATTTGTAATCTGTTCTAGAAAAACTGTCTTTTATTTTATTTCAAGAAGCGCATAGAACAAACAATGGATGTATCTTATGAACATTTACCCATGCTGGAAGTAGATTTAGATGTGTTAGGAGTGAGATAGAGATTATTATCTGATATATGCATCCAATGAAGCAATGCATGAAGTCTGTTGATGATCAGAGGCTGTTGTTGGGGCAGACCATGCAGGCCAGCCCGATGGTCACCAAGGTTCATGTTTTAATAGCATTTTTACAAAAAGAAGCCCAGACGAGCCTAACATGTGAAACATGGCTTAGACCTCAGAGAGTTAAACTTGGGCCTGCGACCATCGGTTTACTGTATTTTGCTTTGAAAATCCACAGCGGAGGTTTGTGGGTATTTTGCATTTCTCTCAGTAGCCAGCATTTGAACAAAATGTTTATATAATCTGTATTTGTTTTGTTGATTTAATGTGTGGACGAGGCGATGTAGAGAAGGTTAAGCTGTCATTATTAGGCTGTAATTTGTTATAAACTGTTGGAGTGGTAAGCAGGCTTATTGTTTCTGATATTTGCAGTTAGGTGGTCCGCGAGTGTTTTCTTATTGGTTAAGTGGTCCTTGGTATGACACTGGTTTAGGGGTATCTTATTCCTGATTAGTAAGTCCTGTTGCTTTATTAGTAATATTTGATAGGACTACTGTGAAGGACGTCGTGTTCTGTTTGCTATTAGCCATTCGATCATCTTTTACCCTCTTAACAAAGTTAATTCTTAATTTAGGAGGTTTGTTTTCATTGTTTAGTTACTATTTGTCGCTCCTTCTTCGAGTCCGTAGCAATCTCAGATGTCGTTCTGCCAGTATCGGGCACAGGCCACAGCTGATGGGGTAGGTTCTGCCAGGTCTTCTGGACTGCACCGGGGGGCATTGGCACATTCCAGTAGGTGGGACATTGTCTGCACTGATCCACAGCTGCACGTGTCTTCTGTGGTGTAGTTCCACACTTTCATCAGTGCTTTGCACCTCCCCTGTTCCACACGCAGTCTATTAAGTGACTTCCAGGTTGTCCAGCCAAGGTCGTGGCCACTAGCGAGGCTTTCCGTTGGTGTGATTCCTCTGTCCAGCCATTCAAGAGCTCGTGTGTCATTTGTTTGCCATTCATCTTCCCAGATGTTGGTCCTTGCTGCTTGTTTGGTTGTCTGGAGGGGCCGTACTGTCTGCAGAAAACTGGCTCTGGATCGGAGCCTGCGTGGGGGTGCTACGTGGCCATGCAAGGGGTGTCTGATGTCTGTCTCCTGTTTGTCGCTAAAAATCCAACTATGATCAACATGTTGACCTCTAACATTTTCATTTGGGTTTTTCTCATCATCAACGTCCAGGTTCAAAGACTCCCTTCAGACTACATTTCCCAGCAGCCTCCAGGACAGTGAGATGGCGAAGGAGCACTTCCTGAAGCTGCTGGTTCAGCAGATCCAGGACTCTGAAGTGTTCGAGGGTCCTGAGGGATCCAAAAACCTGGCGCTGGACTCCAAGGGTATGGGATATATAAATATACATGTTCATATAAAACCCTAAGCCACAATTGTCAAACTCGAGGCTCGGGGGCCAAATCAGGCCCTTGGTGGATTTAATTTCGGTCCGCAGGATAATTTCTAATTACTATTAGATCTGGCCCTCCGGTATATTGCACGCACACCTACACTCCATCCTGAGGGTCTCCTCAGCTCAGAGCCTGAGCCCAAACATTGATGACCTTGCCCCCAAGATGAGATGCCAAGTATCTGAGCTAGCATCACAGAGCAGCACACTGAGTTTAATGGATGTTTCCTTCTGCTCTTTCTCTCTCACGACAACAGGGCATGTTTGGTTTCTCTTTGAGGGAAATAGTTTTGTTGAAGCTGTTGTTGGCCTGTGGGAAAATGTGATCATAAGAAATGACTCTGGAGAAGCTGCAGATAGAGCCATAAGAAATGAATGAACTGATTCTTTAATGTTTAATGTTGTTTTTATAGGCAATCATTTAAGCTTTGTTAGTTCCAGGTTTAATATGTGCAATAAGTTCATTTCTATAAGTTCTGCTATAAACATTGAACCAGTCCGGCCCTCCACTAGTACCCATTTATTAATGTTGGCACACTGTGTATTTGAGTTAGACACCCCTGCCCTAATCCTTCATATTAAATAGAAGTACGTGTGCCCTACTTGTCAAGTGTAGTAATAAGGACCCATAAGAGCAGATGATATGGAAGCTATTTTAACAAATCCAAGAGTAATACAAAAACTTCAGATTTCTTCACAACAATATTAATATAAAATATCGGTAGAGCCCCTAAATCTACTTCCAGTGTAAAATCCTGGATTAATTTGAAGTCATAAGCTCACATGATATGGAAGCTATTGAAAATGTTTTTATTAAATGCAACATTTTCTTAACAATAATAATACAATTTAGACTAAAATATAAAAAAACACAAAAAAGAGGACTAAAATCCACAAAAAAAATGTCCTTCTTGCCCGGTGCAGTGCTTGATTGCTGCATTGATTGGGGTCACATGGCATGGAAGTTATTTATCTCTGCAGCTCCATAGTACATCCTTTAAAATCCTAATCTAACACATATTTGGGCGACTGTGGCTGCGAGAGAGTGCGATCGTCTTTCATCCAGAAGGTTATGGGTTCGACATGTTGATGTGTCCTTGGGCAAGATACCGAACCCTGAGTTGCTCCCGATAGCATGGTCAACGGTGTGTGAATGTGTATGAATGTTAGTTCCTTGTAAAGCGCATTGGGCGGTCTTAAAGACTGGATAAAGCGCTATATAAGTACAGTCCATTTATCAAATATTATCTTTCCTGCGATATGATTTATGCACTTGTCCATATTGTGATTTTGATAAACGTCTGATTAATCGTGCAGATGAAGTGTCCTTTAGCCTGCAGCTAACCTCATCTCTGTGTGTGTGTTTGCAGCTCTGCGTAACGACCTGTACTTTGACGCTGGCTGCCTGCTCGCTCTCTCTCTGGCTCACGGTTCTCCCGTCGGATTCTTCTCCCGCGCTCTGTTCCAGTGTCTGTTCAACTACCCGCCCAACCAACCACTGTCCGTCAAACACATGACGCCCTACACACACTTCACCTGCCAGGTCAGCAGGGTAAGTATGACAGTTTTAGGACAGTCCTAAAACCCGAAAATTAGTCAGCATTTTACTACTTCCTGTTCCCTTTCCCTCGTCTTAAAATCTTTGGTTGTTTGCCTGAAAAAAGATCTGTTGTTAACACAAGCTGAAGAGAGTTTAATGTTCTGTTCTACAACATAAAACACTGGTGGATTTAAAAACGTTGGTTGCTAACATTTGTCGAAATGAGACGACAACATTAGCCGCCCTTAGCTTAGCGGTGATGACGTGAAGTCATGTGAACGACCGTGCTGTAGTTCCTTTATAGCCCAACGTTAGCCACCTTTAGCTTAGCGGTGGTGACGTGAAGTCATGTGACCGTGCTGTAGTTCCTTTATAGCCCAACGTTAGCCACCTTTAGCTTAGCGGTGGTGACGTGAAGTCATGTGACCGTGCTGTAGTTCCTTTATAGCCCAACATTAGCCACCTTTAGCTTAGCGGTGGTGACTTGAAGTCATGTGACCGTGCTGTAGTTCCTTTATAGCCCAACATTAGCCACCTTTAGCTTAGCGGTGGTGGCGTGAAGTCATGTGACCGTGCTGTAGTTCCTTTATAGCCCAACATTAGCCACCTTTAGCTTAGCGGTGGTGACGTGAAGTCATGTGACCGGCAGTGCTGTAGTTCCTTTATAGCCCAACATTAGCCGCCGTTAGCTTAGCGGTGGTGACGTGAAGTCATGTGACCGACCGTGCTGTAGTTCCTTTATAGCCCAACATTAGCCGCCTTTAGCTTAGCGGTGGTGAAGTGAAGTCATGTGACTGTGCTGTAGTTCCTTTATAGCCCAACATTAGCCACCTTTAGCTTAGCGGTGGTGACGTGAAGTCATGTGACCGTGCTGTAGTTCCTTTATAGCCCAACATTAGCCACCTTTAGCTTAGCGGCGGTCACGTGAAGTCATGTGACCGTGCTGTAGTTCCTTTATAGCCAAACATTAGCCACCTTTAGCTTAGCGGTGGTGACGTGAAGTCATGTGACCGTGCTGTAGTTCCTTTATAGCCCAACATTAGCCACCTTTAGCTTAGCGGTGGTGACGTGAAGTCATGTGACCGTGCTGTAGTTCCTTTATAGCCAAACATTAGCCACCTTTAGCTTAGCGGTGGTGAGGTGAAGTCATGTGACCGTGCTGTAGTTCCTTTATAGCCCAACATTAGCCACCTTTAGCTTAGCGGTGGTGACGTGAAGTCATGTGACCGTGCTGTAGTTCCTTTATAGCCAAACATTAGCCACCTTTAGCTTAGCGGTGGTGGCGTGAAGTCATGTGACCGTGCTCTAGTTCCTTTATAGCCCAACATTAGCCACCTTTAGCTTAGCGGTGGTGACGTGAAGTCATGTGACCGTGCTGTAGTTCCTTTATAGCCCAACATTAGCCACCTTTAGCTTAGCGGTGGTGACGTGAAGTCATGTGACCGTGCTGTAGTTCCTTTATAGCCCAACATTAGCCGCCGTTAGCTTAGCGGTGGTGACGTGAAGTCATGTGACCGACCGTGCTGTAGTTCCTTTATAGCCCAACATTAGCCGCCTTTAGCTTAGCGGTGGTGAAGTGAAGTCATGTGACTGTGCTGTAGTTCCTTTATAGCCCAACATTAGCCACCTTTAGCTTAGCGGTGGTGACGTGAAGTCATGTGACCGTGCTGTAGTTCCTTTATAGCCCAACATTAGCCACCTTTAGCTTAGCGGCGGTCACGTGAAGTCATGTGACCGTGCTGTAGTTCCTTTATAGCCAAACATTAGCCACCTTTAGCTTAGCGGTGGTGACGTGAAGTCATGTGACCGTGCTGTAGTTCCTTTATAGCCCAACGTTAGCCACCTTTAGCTTAGCGGTGGTGGCGTGAAGTCATGTGACCGTGCTGTAGTTCCTTTATAGCCCAACGTTAGCCACCTTTAGCTTAGCGGTGGTGACTTGAAGTCATGTGACCGTGCTGTAGTTCCTTTATAGCCCAACGTTAGCCACCTTTAGCTTAGCGGTGGTGACGTGAAGTCATGTGACCGTGCTGTAGTTCCTTTATAGCCCAACGTTAGCCACCTTTAGCTTAGCGGTGGTGGCGTGAAGTCATGTGACCGTGCTGTAGTTCCTTTATAGCTCAACATTAGCCTCCTTTAGCTTAGCGGTGGTGGCGTGAAGTCATGTGACCGTGCTGTAGTTCCTTTATAGCCCAACATTAGCCACCTTTAGCTTAGCGGTGGTGGCGTGAAGTCATGTGACCGTGCTGTAGTTCCTTTATAGCCGTGCTGTAGTTCCTTTATTCCTTTATGTCATCAGTGCACCACTCTATCATCAACGTATTGTTTTATTTCAGATCGCAGATGCAGAGACTTTAGACGATGTGAAAGACGTCATGGAGGAGAGCTGGGAGTTCATGGAGTTAGCCGGCTGTAACCGACCAATCAGCAGCCTGCAGGAGAGAGAGGCTCTGGTGGAGGATCTGGTCAGCTTCATGATGATCACCAGGTTGCAGCTTCCCCTGCAGAGGTACAGACCTCACTGTGTTCATCCATGCTTTTAGTGCAAATAAAAAAACCTCTGTCCAAAATGTCTACTTATAAAATGTCACTTATGGATGTACTTGCATGTGCCACATATCAGTGACTTCATGGTTGATATTAATGAAACAGGTAATGGGATATTAACTGATATTAAAGGGGACATATATGGAAATAAGCAAGCTGTATCAATCTATTCCCAGTCTTTTTGAGAAAAGATAATCTGTCTGCAGCAAACCAACACACAGATGAACAGTATCTTTTCAACAAAAATGCATGTAAGAATTTTAAAGTAGTCAGCATCTGAGATGTTATAGTAGGTCCCATTTAAATATTAAGCTTATGACTTGTTCTCTTATTTCTTTATACGGTTCTCTAGTGAACATCTCAGTGATTCCGTGTATCCCAAGGTTAATAAGTAATAACTTTTGGTGTTTCTGTCCTGCAGGTTTCGGGAGGGTCTGCAGACTTTGGGTGTCTTTGATCAGGTGATTTTAAAGTGTGAACGCTGTTATATCATACATGAGACAGTATGTTAGGAAAATATCACTCGTCCCCGGCTTGAGCTTCAATCTCAGGATCCATGTATTTCTGATCATCTCAAGAATTGAAGTAGTCATCACATACAAAATTCTGACTTTTTCGAAAAATCTTGAATTCATTTTCAATTCTTTCTTAAAATTCTAATTTTCCCCCTCAAAATTCTGACTTTTTTTTCGAAATTCTGACTTTTTTCTCAAAATTCTTACTTTTTCTCAAAATCTCAAAATTCTTACTTTTTTCTCAAAATTCTGACTTTTTTCTCGAAATTCTGACTTTTTTCTCAAAATTCTGAATTTTTTCTCTCAAAATTCTTACTTTTTCTAAAAATCTCAAAATTCTGAGTTTTTTCTCGAAATTCTGACTTTTTCTCAAAATTCTTACTTTATCTGAAAAAATCTTACTTTTTTCAAAAAAACTCAAAATTCTGTATTTCTCTCAAAATTCTTACTTTTCCCCTCAAAATCTCAAAATTCTTACTTTTTCCTAAAAATTCTTACTTTTTCCTCAAAATTCTGCCTTTCTCTCAAAATTCTGACTTTTTCTAAATACTTAAAATTGTTAATAATCCCTGGTCCCCGGCTTGAGCTTGAATCTCAGGATCCATGTATCTGTGATCCTCTCCAGAATGGAAGGAGTCATCACATACAGAGCATCAAGTAGTTCCTGAACAGTGTCCTTCACATGCTGATATCCAAGAGAGGGAGTTCCACAGTCTCAAGATGGAGGAATAGAAAGCAGTATTCAATGTTTACTTCAGATTAGCTCCACGTCAGAAATGATCATGCTTGTCATATGTCTCTCTCCATAGAGGCTGAATCATCATGTTAATCACATAGCTATCATATGCCTCAAACAGTCCTGATGCTCTTCTAGGTAATCACACATCCTGTCATGAAGCTACAGTTGATACCTTAGTTAGCATGTTGCTCTCATGTTGGAGGAGGACACTCAGTATGTTCCCAGCAGTATTCCAGTATAGTGGAATATAGCTACTCACAGCGAACCCTCCGTTGTTCCTCTCCAGGTGCAGCTCTTCCCGGCGGTGTTCCTCGGTGTTTTCTGCGACACAGTGGTTCCACTCACGGCTCAAACGGTGGATCTGATCTTCACCGTGAACTTCTCTGAGCAGGAGGAGAGGCTGAGCCGAGAGAAGGCCGTGGTCGCCTTCTGGAGAAACTTCCTGCAGGACTGTGAAGGTCTGTGTCCCTCTCCTGGAGTGTGTCCCGTTGGGTTGCATGTCAATGGTCTGCAGAGGCTCAAATCCCCGTGCTCTCTGCCTCGGGGACATGTTACTTTTATTCTTTCATAAATGTTCATTAATAACAAACAAAAGGTGATCTAATCTCCTCATCTCCTCTCCTCTCATTTCCTCTCCTCTCCTCTCATCTCCTCTCCTCTCTCAGATGGAAAGACCTCCATCTCCCTGCAGGACCTCCTTCGTTTCTCCACAGGATCTGAGGACCTCCCAGTATCTGTCCTCCTCCCTCCTCCCTCCATCTCCTTCCTCCACCCTCCAGCTCAGAGCTCCAGGCTGAGAAAAAGGAAGGAGGTGTGCAGAGACGAGGGGCTTTTCCCTCAGAGCCAACCCGCCTCCAAACACCTCCTGCTGCCCGTCTCCTCCTCATACCAGGCCTTCAAGAGCTCCATGGAGCAGGTCATCAGCCACCATGTGCACCTCCTCCCCATGGAGAGCTAGAGGAGGAAGCTCTCGATGATATGCATTTATAGACTTGGCTCCAGGTCTCCTTTCCCCCCCGATGGAGCTCGTTCATATCCAGCCCAAGCAGAGACGTAACACTCATATCATGTGTCGTGTTATTTCACCTGCAGGTAGCATTCAAAACGGCTTACTTTGAACGTGAACCTGCTCTTGCCTTCAACATCTATCTCTGGTACGATAGATTGAATCAACACTTAAACCCGTTTTGTTAATTGCTGAATATCTTCTCTGTTTTCTTGTTTTGAAGATACTTGTGGTGCTTTTTGTAATGATGGTTGTTCCGGGTTAGATTCCCACTGTTTGCTTGTTTTCTATCTCTTCTTATTTCCAGGGTAAATGTGTGAAGCTGTGTAGGACTTCAGTTTGAATTATGATTGATCACTTTATTACAGTCATTATCATTTGTTCCCTTATGTTTAGTTACTGGTCTTCCTTTTTTGAACTTCTTTTCTTGACCTATTCTCTAACTTGTTCATCTCTTTTGTGTTTTTTGCATGTTTTACAAGTTCTTTGTTTCTTTGTGTGTGTGTGTCATAAATACAGAAACAAACTCTTTGGGTCTCCTGATGTCTTAAACATTGAATAACGTTATAAAGTGTTTTTCGTGGTTGACCTAATGTGGTTGATATAATCAGACATTTGAAATACAATGGAATAAAATAAGCAACAAATATACAACGCTTAAGGTTTTCATTATTGTCCATGTGTTGGCCTGCTGTTTCTTTCTAAATCAGGATCAGGGTTTTTTCATTTCACTTTTTGCAATGTTTTATGAATTGGATTGTTTTTATAATAATAATAATGGATTACATTTTTTATTAGAGCGCTTTACAAATACACATTACACATATTAGACATGTAAGAGTCATTACCCACAGGAGCAAATGCGGGTAAAGGACACAACGGCCTGACGCAGTGGCGGCCGAGGTGGGATTCGAACTGGAGTTCACCAACGCTCTAACTACTGCGCCAAAACCGCCCTTTAGTTTGAGTGAACCCTCTTTAAACATTCACCTCCTGTGACTATCTTAAAGCAGCTGCAGAGTGTGCAACCCGAGCATCGAGGAGGCTCTAATCTTGGGAGGAGCTATAATCGAGGATACACTGGGGGAATGAGTTTTAAGAGCAATGGGACGTCCTTTCCTCCGGAGCGTCACGTGAAGCGAGTCCGTTTGTGATGACGCCGCACAGCTGATCGTCTGACAGCAGCCGGCTCTGTCCCCGTTGTTTTCACAAACACCCCCGCTTCTGTTAGTACACTGACATAAACATGTGTATCATCTGTTGTAGACCCCAAATACATTACATACAAATAAGAACTCATTCTCGAAAAAAAGATAAACGCCATTCTTGAAATGTATAAACGAACAATAGTTAGATTAATATGATTAGAGTGCAGAAAATAAATAAAATAATTGAGAGAAGAAAAAGAGATATGTTATCTATCAAAACCCAGTTAGATTAACATTCATTTGATTGCACACTTTGTTTGTGTGGATATTTGGCACAAACATTTTAAATAGTACTTAATGACTGAATGGAAATGACAATAAATGAAAACGAAAAATGCGATCATGAAAATGTTTCCAATAAATGAATACAATTATTTTTGACCACTTTGTTGTTCAGATATATCACATACTAAATGATACATTCATTGAAACAAAACAGTATAAACTGAGGAATAAAATGTTTCCAATAAATGATGTTAAATGTGTTGTTTTAGGAACATCCATTGTAAATAAATGGAATTCAATAAACATTGAATAGCATATCATGTTTGTCTGTGCCTTTTCCTCTGTGTTGTGTTGGCATATAGTCTCCCCCATGGTTTGCTGTGCTGCCGAGGGATGCTCCAGTCGCTCAGAGAAAGGAGTATGACAGTACGGTTTCCCCACTGACACAGAGAGGAGGAAAGAATGGCTGGCTCAATCAGCAGGAGCAATTTAACTATCACAAAAGACAGCAACAAAACATGTGAGGTAATCATATTTTTCACAAAACGAAGAGCACACCATTGGGAAGCGTAATGTCATGTTTAATAAAAAATAAGGAACAGGGAGAGGCTTGCAAAACTCTGGGAGGTGAGAATCAGGCTCAGGGTGAGGGTCTCATTGCAGGTCTTCAGGCTCCATTGAATCCCCCTGGGGTTCTTGTGCTGAAAGAGGGAGATAAAGACAGGAGAAAGGGTTAGATACATCTAGCAACCTATAGGATGGGAAATTGGTGACCTATTTTAAACTTACCTTGTGTTTTCACTCTCACTTAAGTCCCTCTCCCTTTGCCATCAATCCAAAATCAGCTGAGCTGCAACATAATACAGAAAGGTAATAATCAACAGATTCATAAGGACATAATGGCTCTGCTAAAAACACTCACTCATAAGCATTGGTTGGGTTGTAACGGAATAAATGTAATGGCGTAACGTAATCAGAATACAAAAATCAAGTAGGCTAACTCAGATAGCCTACTTGATTTTTAACTATAATCGTACTAGGCTACTCGTTTTTCAAATGTAACGCGAGCTGAATACAGTTAGCCTAACTGTATTCAGCTCGCGTTACATTTGAAAAACGAGTAATCCGATTATAGTTACTTTCGTAAACCTGAAGGGAATACATTTTGGATTACTTATTGTAATTATTGGTGGAAAGATTTCCTCACAAAATGTAATATTCATTACTAAAGGTACAGCCGAATCATCACAGCGCACAGAACCTATTACCGCCGCAGATGGACCAAAAAAGGGAGCGTTTGAAAAAAATTCGCGGGTCCGCTCAGTGAAACAATAACAACGAAACATGGAGGAACAAAAGTCTGCGTTTAAATCGTGTGTGTGTATCTGTATGTGTGTGTTTATGCAACATTCACTTTGTTAACAAGGAAACAATGCATTATTCATACACTTTGACAGTAGGCTACATATCCCCTTTGAAGCTAGTCTCCTAAACTGTTGCTGAACAGCAGACAGTGCAGCCTCTATAGAAAAGTGCTGAATGTTTCAAATGTAGCTTAGTAGTCATTTAGCATCTGGGTACAAGGCTTTGCTGGAGCAACATTAAGAAATTCAAAAGAGTCAGTCTGGATTGCAGAGGTTTTTTACACGAGGCACATCATTTCTCTTTATTCTGAGAAACATAATCTTTTTTTAAAGATTATTTTTGTAAAACCTATTCAGCAATTGTTGGTCAGCAAGATCTCCTAAATCAGAGCTGTGGTCTGTTCCTATTCAGTTTCATAGAAAGGCCTTGAGGCAGTCATTTGACTATTCCCCTGTACGTTATGCCCACACATCAAAACACATCTCTGCTCACTGTTATCAGAGCATTCGTATTGTACTATCTTCCTGATTTTATTGTATATATATATATATATAGTTTATATTTGTGTTCAAGTGCCATGTTTAGAGCTTTAGTAAAGTGCATTTTCAGAAGGAAATACTTGTGTGCTTCGGAGCTACATGCTGTAATGTAAAAGTACTTGTTGTGCCTTGTGGCCACTGGAGGGCAGCAGAGGAGCAAGTCAGTGCGACAATCAGTTGTGAATGAAAAGAAACATGAGACACAAAGCAACAAGTCTCCCTGCCTGAAATGAATACATTATGTTTTATACGATGTATCCACACAAGCTTATGGTCTGTTTTGTCTAATGTTCATCTTCATTTTGCACAAGCTGGGAATTATTTGTGGTAATGTGGTGTCTCAATGAAATGTTTACAAAGCTTTAGTGTGATGGGCAGCTTGGTCTTCACGTGCTAGAAAGCGTTTTAAAAACAGACCATTATCCCGACCGACCGACGTCTTCTGGATATTGTAAAGAACATTTGTTTTGGTCTGGCAATGTTTAGCACTGCCAACATTTGATTTGACATCATTTACTCCTTGTCAAAAATGTAGAGAAGGTTTAGTGCGACATCTCCAGGTGAGCAGGTAGTCTGCTTCTGCTTATGTTAAGGTGTGGTTGTGTTTAGTGTTGCCGAGTTCAGTTGACCAATCATATATTAGGCCAACAGTGAAAACACCCTCTCTGATGCATATGTGGTAACTGTGGCTGGGGTCCCCTTTAAATAGCTGACAACACCAACTCCTGTTGAGGGGATGGAGGTAACTGTGTATTGTTGACTAATGCAAACGGACCACAACGGGTTTAACATACATTTGTTGAACACACCTCTTTTTATTGCATTTTAATATTTTAAATAAGTTTTATTAATATGTTTATGGGGAAATTAGCATATTTCTTTAATACCTTCTAGATCATGTGACCTAATGACTCAAAATCAGTGCTGGATAAAGTAACTAAACTTGCTGCATAGGACACACCTCTTTTTGTTGCATTTTAATATTTTAAATTCCTTTCCTGCTACATCTTAGCAAGAGATGCCTTTTTCATCTTGTTCAAGTACACCTTTTTCAGCTCTGGTTTCAACATCCTCCCGGTTTTACGGTCTAAAAAGTGTTGCAGCAGTTTTCATCACTCTCTGAAGAACAAGCAGAACATATATTTGACCTTTTATTACTTTACATTCGATGTTTAAGTTTTAAATGTACAAGAGATATTTTTATAATTAAAAAACAAAAGACTGAGATTTTCACTTTTGTCCTCTTATTTCTTTATTAAGTAAAACCCCAACATATTATTTTGTACAGACGTGTTAATGTGGCACTCGTCTCACATCTTGAAAATAGAAACATCATTTATGACAAACTCAACCCGTTAGCTTTTCTTTTTTTTTATCACTTTTCTTTGAATGTGTTTTATTTCCTTCTTCAATTAGCCTCCATGGCTAAACCGACACGGGAAGGAGCGCCGCCTCAAGAAACTCCAACATCTACAGAACAACTCGTGAGAAGATGTTAAAGCACATCCCATAATGTTTGATTGACAGCTGATCTCTGTGCAGTGAAGACATGAACAATCAGCTCTGATGGACACAGTGAGTTTAAGAAGTGGAACATTTCCTCAAATGACTTCAGGCTATTTCAGGTTACAAAACTCAGCTGTGTCTCCATGACAACCATAAAGCCGAACTCCAGCATATAGCGGCTGAGTGAATGTGGTCTGCACTCTGTGGAGGAGAGTCATGGTTTCAGAGACGATGCTGTAGAAGGACAGAACACCTGCTCTGTGATCCAGGTACACTCCTACTCTGGAGGACAGAGGACCTGAGACGGGAGTGATGATTCTGTTGTAACAAAATGAATAACTGCTTTGATCACAATCTAAGGACCAAGATTTGTCATTGTATCCAAATACACATTCATTCCCCAACCCTGCTCTGCTGATATTCTTGTATGCGACTGCAACACGAACTGTTCCCCCGCTCCGCTCCACCTCCCAGTAACAACGTCCAGTCAGACTCTCTCTACTCAGGACCTGATAATAATGAGTGAATCTGTCTGGGTGACTGGAATAAGACTGTGTTTGTGTCATGAGTGTTGCTTTTCTGCCCCCCTCAGATAATACCAGCTGTGTGTTTGCTGTGTTTGGATCCAGAGTGATCTCCTGTGAATATGTTAAGAACCCAGCTCTGGTGGTGGGCTCTGCTGCTGGCAGTAAAACATCCACTTCAGTCGGTGAGACGTTTGTCCATTCCTCTCTCAGGACGTCCTGTAGTTTGTCTCTGACTGCTGACAGGGCCTCCGTCACGTCCTCAAAGTATCTCAGAGGACGGATGTTGATGCTGGAGGAGTGTGTAGCTTCACTGAGGGCTGGCAGTGAGGAGGGGTAGCTGAGCAGAAAGTGGTTGTGGTCCTCTGTGTGAGACAGCAGCTTCAGCTCAGCGTCTCTCCTCTTCAGCTCAGAGATCTCCTGCTCCAGCTTCTCTTGGAGCTCTCTGACTCCACTCACTTCTCTCTCCTGCTGGGATCTGAGCTGCTGCTTCACATCAGAGCTTCTTTTCTCCATGAGACGGATCAGCTCAGTGAACATCTTCTCACTGTCCTCCACTGCTTTCTCAGCAGAGCCATTGACGGCCTCCACCTCCTGCTGAAGCAGCTTCACCTCCTTCTCTCCGTCCTGGATTCTCTGCTGGATGTTTAGTCGACTCCCCTCCAGCTCTCTCTGCCTCTCAGTCCTCTCTGCTGCAGCTGACACCGTGTCGTGTCCTTTGTGTTCGTCCACGGAGCAGATATAACAGATACTCTGCTGATCAGTGCGGCAGAACAGCTTCATCACCTCGTCGTGACGAGAGCAGATGTTCTCCTGGAGCTTCTTGGAGGGCTCCACCAGCTTGTGTTTCTCAAAGGCAGGTGATTCATAATGAGGCTGGAGGTGTTGGTCACAGTAAGATACGAGACACACGAGGCAGGACTTACAGGCTCTCAGCTTCCTCCCAGTGCAGACATCACAGGTCACGTCTCCAGCTCCAGCATAGCAGAGATCAGCAGGAGCAGCTTGGAGTCCAGTCTTCTTCAGCTCCTCCACTAAAGCTGCTAACATGGTGTTCTTCAGCAGGACAGGCCTCGGTGTGAAGCTCTGCCTGCACTGAGGGCAGCTGTGGATCTCCTTCTCATCCTCTCCGTCCCAGAAGCCTTTAATGCACTTCATGCAGTAGCTGTGTCCACAGGGAGTAGCCACCGGATCCTTCAGTAGATCCAGACAGATGGAACAAGAGAAGGTTTCCCGGTCCAGCTGAACTCCTTTCTGCGCCATTTCTCCTCTCAGTAGCAGGGAGTGTCTGAGTTTCACTTCCTGAGAACTGAAACTTTGTGAGCTGTGATCTGAACAGCATGTGTGTGTGAGCAGTGAATGTGGCCTATCAGCTCTTGTGCTTTACCCACGTGTTGGTTACACACCCCTCCTCCTCGGTGTGGATCTGAAGGGGCGGAGCCAGGAAATACAGAGTGGAGCTGGCTGTGTCTGAGCAGGAAGAAGAGGGAGGGCTCATCAAACTCTGACTCGTTCCAGGAGGACGAGCGGACACTCTGAACTGTTTCCTCATTTACAAACGGAGCCTCGCTTACAACTTGCTCTACATTTGAAAACAGTCTTCAGCTGTAAAGTATTTGTTTTAAATTCAGGCTTTCGTAGCACACAGCTCCACACTCATGGTAGCAGTGGTGTAAGAAGTACTCAGATATTCTACTAAAGCAAAAGTAGAAATACTACGGGGTAAAAATACTCTGTTAAAAGTAAAAGTACAAAAGCATTATGGGCTCAGAACAGTCTCATAAGACACACATGCACACAGAAGGATCCACACTTGTGTTTTTCAATGCACACACAAATGTGTTCCGTTTCATATACATGTAAATAAAATCCAAATACAGAAAAAAGTTTTAAATGTGTATTTTTGAAAAAAACCGCAACATAATAGTTGCCAGCTCAAACACCAATTCGATATAACATTAAAAGACGGTTAAAAACCAGGCTTTCTTTGACAGAGTAATAGATCCTCCTGGCTCCATCCAGGTGGGAAAACGCTTATACTCAGCTCTATGGATTAAACACAAAACAGATGTTATAAATAATAATAAAAGATAGAAGAAAGTAAAAAAATGTCCATAGCCAGTTTCCCGGGTTGCTCGGCTGGTTATGAGCACTTCTACACTCTGCAAAACACGTACAAGCTGCTTAAAAACGATAACAACTTAGAGTAAAACACCATATTAAAAACACATTGCTTGTAACAGACCTGGGGCCGTATTCACAAAGGATTTTAGGGCTAAAAGTAGCTCCTAACTGGCGAATTTAGGAGAAACTCCTAAACATAATGGACGTGTCAGTCTTAAATTTAGGACTCCTAATTGTATTCACTAAGAGCAATTCACAAAGTATTTTAGGCCTAAAAGTAGCACCTAAATTTAGGAGAGCTTAAAAGTCCTCGAGAGGACTCCTAACTCAGTAAGACCTATTCACAAAGAATCAGAAAATGGCTGCGAGACGAAATGTTTTGGAGACAATGGAAGACTGTGAATTGATCAAGAGATATAGGCTAAATCGTGAGGGTATCAAACTTATTGTGGAATTAGTGCGGGATGCAATAACATCCCCGACTAACAGGAATAACCCGATTAGTCCGGAAATAAAATGTTTGGCAACACTACGATATTTAGCAACAGGGAAAATGCAACTTTGCAATGCCGACGATTTAGGAATATCGCCACCATCAGTCAGCAGTGCCATAAACCAAACCATCAACGCGCTCTCTAGACCACATATCATCCAACAGTTTATCCGGTTTCCTTTGGACAATCAACAACTACACAGGATCACAGCCAACTTCATGGCAATTGCAGGTATGCCCGGTGCGGTCGGTGCTATTGACGGGACGCACATAAAAATAATTGCGCCATCAAAAGATGAGGACGTGTTCGTCAATAGAAAGAAAGTACATTCCATCAACACGCAGATTGTTTTCATTCATCATTAGCTTGAACGGCGGTATGGGCTGTTATTGAAAGTGTTTAAGTGCTGGAAATATGCTCATTGGAAAATAGTTTGTAGGGTGCTTTTAATTGCCTCCTTGATTTAATGCAATTTACGTATTTTTATTGTTTGCTCTCTCTCTTTAACGTGCATATACAACGTCATTATCGTTGTCTGCACAAACGTGTCATCATGCGTGTATTCTGCTTACTGCACTGTCCATAACTATTTGATAGGAATACATTTCTAGCCTCGGCTATTTCCTTGTTTTAGTGGGCTTGTTTGTGGGATGTTGCGGATGAGTTTCAGCGAGACCGCCTGCTCTGAACAACCAATCACCGTACTGACCGCTTCTAAACTCATGCACCAGAATCGACGTAATCCATAGCAACGGCGCGTCACTCTTAGTTCACTCTTAGTGATTTATCCTTAGTATGAGTAGGTCTCAGCGGCTTTGTGAATAACTTTTAAGAAAAAGCTCCTACGTAAAATGTTTTAGCGCGAGTTAGGAGCACTCCTAGCGGTAAGATAAAATGCTTTGTGAATACGGCCCCTGGTCTCGTGATTTGAATGTCTGAAGAGTTTCCCTCCATGATGGAAAAACGTATCTAATCCAAACGGAACTGAGACACTTCAATAGGCTCATTGAAAAGACCATAAAACCACCTTAAACCCGCGAATCCTACCTTGAGGGAGATAAAGGTGCGCGTGTAGCAAAGAGAAAGGTTTTCTGAAACTGCCAACTTTTATAAGTTACATTCTACCGGTCAACGGTCATGTGATCACGTCACGTGACAATGACGTCACATTCCCACACATATATAAAGAAGCAGCCCGTCACTTGAAGATTCACAATCGCCATCCCCCCTTTCCAACGGTTCAGTGCAACTTTAACAGACAGAGCCATCATCATGCTGGTTTTCCTCTTCCTGTTGGGCCTGGCTCTGGGTGCTGTGTCTTCTTCAGATGACCCTCCAATGGAGCTACAACAAGACACCTGTCCCTCCTTCTGGTTCTCCTTCAACGGCCGCTGCTACAAGTACTTCAACACAGAGAGGACCTGGGCTGATGCAGAGCTCTACTGTGTGTCCCAGGGAGGCAACCTGGTGTCTATCCACAGCACAGAGGAAGAGGATTTTGTCAAATTCCTGATCAAAAGCTCTGACCCTGCTGAGGGAGTAACATGGATCGGACTCCATGACATGGCCAAAGAAAGAAGATGGATGTGGTCTGATGGGTGTGCAGCCAAGTATTTCTTTTGGTATAGAGGAGAACCAAACAACAGCGGACGAGGTGAAGACTGTGTACACAACAACTGGAGGGGGAAGTGGAATGATGGGCCATGTTCAAGAACTTATCCCTCAGTTTGTGCATCTCGCACAACTTGTCCTTAGCAGCAGAGATGTTACGTGTTCACCTGTTTTGTTAACATGACAACAATAAAGACACAGATGTACACTTGTGTATGTGTGTGAACAGAAGTCCTTTTGTTTAACCTTTATTTTCATGAATGTTACATATCCACACTGGTCGCTCCAGGGGTTAATCAAAGGAATTATTTCTACACCTTTTTAAAAATATCAATACATTTAGTAAATAATATTGATGATGCATTATTTAGTGGGAATACTGATAACAACATTCCCACTAAATGTTGTTTTACGAAAAGTTTATTATTCCGCCGGAATTTTGCACCTCTCCTCCTCCATTGAACATCGCAGACACTCCGTTCAAACATCAAAACGTTCAGCTCGGTCGTGAATCGATGGCTATTACTTTTCTCATTCATAACTTTCATAATTCCAGAGATACATCCCATAATTCATCACATTTGTAACATTGAAGTCAATGGAGAAACTCTTCAGACTTAAAAAATCTTCAAAATCTTCATGCGACTTCAAACGCTAACTGTTCCTTCATACTTTCACTCAAACCTCATTCCAACTTTAAAATGTTAAACATCTTTCTGACATTATTCGTGTAAAACAACTTTTAAATCTGATTCTTACTTTTAGAGATATTAAGCATTGTTCAGACCTTGTTAAAGAGGTTTTCTTCAGATTTTAACATTAACTAGAGTGTGTGATGTCACAGCTAGAGTGGAGGACAGGTTGAAATTCGCATTCATATTTTCTTTTAAAACAGACATAATTCCCAAACCCTACATTCCTGTGACCTAATTTTTCATGACAAACGTAGGAAAACATCTCGTAGCTTGAAAAATAACATTAAACAAAATGCCACTTGAGGGAATGAAGTGACAAAAACGTCCAACATTCCTCCATTAAAGCTCATTGTAATTTCAGGCTGATATTTCCTCACGGTAGCAGCCGCACACCTTTAGTTAAACTGCCAAACAGGCCACATTATTAACCCGAAAGTACACAAAAATTACTCTTCAGATACTCAACTTCCTTGACATTCTTCACGTTTTGAAATTTCACAGATATCTGTTACGGTTCTTCCACAAAACGTTCACATGTAAGAGGTTTATCTCTCGTTCAGAACA
The DNA here is from genome assembly GCF_949606895.1 of Notothenia rossii. Taxonomy (NCBI): domain Eukaryota; kingdom Metazoa; phylum Chordata; class Actinopteri; order Perciformes; family Nototheniidae; genus Notothenia; species Notothenia rossii. The sequence goes on along the minus strand of NC_136905.1, from coordinate 82,886,609 downwards.
GTGGAAACCTGTGATCTCTGCATACCTCGTTAGCTCAACTATAAACACCTGTGTAATGGAACACGATGATGTCATCGCTCCAACTGACATGCTCAGAGCAGCAGACTTCAGATAGCAGTGTGCAAACAGTCCAGCCGTGAAGACATCTACGGGACAGTTTTGAGATTTCTTCAAATGCTGTTGCCATGGCAACACAATGCTCGCCTTGAAACACGGTTTTCTCATAACTTCAGTGAAAATACTCCGAACAGCCCAGAACTTCACAGGTTTGGTAACGATGCAGCCATCAACGCATCTAAGCGTAGTATGAGGTGTCATCAAATGCCGTTGCCATGGCGACAGACGACTCGCCATGAAACACGATGTGGCTGTAAGTCCAATCGACAGGGTCCAATCGTCCCCCAATCTTCACTTGTATATCACCGGTCCATGCCTCAACAGCTCTACGTCAAATCTGAGATCTCACCATATGCCGTTTCCATGGAAACGCATCCCTCGCCATAAAACATGATGTTGCTATATAACTCCTATGAAAATTGTCAAAAAGTTCTAAAACTTCACATGTGTGCCAACAGTCCAGGCGTGAAGACATCTACGGGACAGTTTTGAGATTTCTTCAAATGCCGTTGCCATGGCAACACAATGCTTGCCATGAAACAAGGTTTTCTCATAACTTCAGTGAAAATGCTCCAAACGCCCCAAAACTTGACAGGTTTGGTAACGATGCAGCCATCAACGCATCGAAGCGTATTATGGTGTGTCATAAAATGCCGTTGCCATGGCGACAGATCATTCGCCATCAAGTTAGTTCAGAAGGTTACAGTTCAAATATTCTGCTGCTTTTACAAGCCTTTTTACTTTCTTTTCTTCTCTCATCACATATTCAAGCCCCCAGTGTTCATGTATCATTTCAATCTAAATGCTTCACTTTCTTCTTACACATTACATTTCAGCATAGCAGTTTAGCGTCAGCTTTTCAGCAAAAAGCATTCCCACTAGCAATTTCTTCAGGAATTGCATTCTCTAGTTACATTTGGATCCAAAGATTTGAGCCGTTGCTTATTATTCCTGGTATTCTACTTATTTGTTTGAACCACACACAGTTGTTTATCATTCAATGATCACATGGATGGGGTCAGGTATTTACGGCACCTGGTGTGTGGATGACCAACGGGCTGAACCTGCTCTTTCCTGTTGACCCTATAGTCCTGCTTTGGTTATTGTTTGTTATTTTGTTCAATTCACTTTTGCACAGATTTGATTTAGGAATGCTTCAAAGTGATGAGTGTAGTCTTGGCCTCTAGTGACTTGACTTTATTGGGAAAAGTACCATCACTCTGTTTCTGGTTATGGGAACAACCAGTGTTTAATGGACAGGGACACTATTTCTCATGTTTCTCTTTCACATGAACGTAATAAACATACAGGTAACACTTTATGGTAAGGGTACATGGATCATCATGAATTCATGCATGAAAAAGCATGAATTCATTCATGTAGTACTTCATGAACTATCAGTAATGTACAAGGATTAATAGTATCTGCATGACTACAGGAACAATACCTTAATTAAAGCATCAACTAAGGTATCTCAATCATCATGACTTCTGAGTTATTAATGATGTTCATGTCTTCTTCATATAGATCTGCAGTTAAAGTGACAGGCCAACAAACTGACCAGTCACAGCAATTCCAAGTGTTGTAATGATGAGTAACTAAGCATCATTTTGTCATTACTTCATGTTTGTGCCCCTTCAAATAAAGTGGTGACCCGGCAGTTCCGTCGTCTACACTGATAAATAACATGTGATTAATGGCCTGTGTGAAATCACCTTTATTAACCATTTGGTGCTCATACATCAACCATCTTTGTGATCCCTCAAATAATGTCAGCCCTTATGTCTATTTAGGCATCATGTATTTGGCAATATTACAAATTCAAATTAGATTATCATTTTGGACTTAATTTCAATTATCAATGATTTAGTTAAGACTTTTTTTTTTGTATCATAGAGTATTACCTTAAAGCTCACAAACCATTTCAGATAACTCATTCATAATATTAACACACTTTAATTTATAATCCAAAGCCAACAAGATCACATTTTCACACATGTCACATAAGAAAGCAATAAGGTTTTTGGGCAAAGACACAAGATACATGGCAATCGTAAGTTAATAGTAAATCATACCATGTTTATATTGTTGAATTATTTGTGATTTGAACTCGACCACAACAGATCAAATGCACTGAAATGACTTGTGTATAGATCATCAGGGATTTATCTTTCAGAGAAAACCTCCTGACTCATATGTAATGATAATAGATGTGAGGCACGAACAGGGGCTATCTTGAAACGTCCATCTTCTTCATATCTGAAGTCAGTGAGCTCTTGGTGGTTCAATCAGAGAAACATGACCCGAATGTCCTTCAGTCAACGACCGAAAGGTCCTTTCTTGTGTCTGTTTCCTAGCCGTCCATTCTAGAACTGCGAGATGTTCTTTCAAAAGTTTCTCTCTTCGGTTTCCCCTAAGCCGCCACATTATTGATTTGTAGTTATTAATCATGATTACAACACTTTGAATTCAACAGAATACATGCACTGCTGTGACCGACAGACCGGGTCACCACTTTATTTGAAGGGGCACAAACAGGAAGTAATGACAAAATGATGCTTAGTTACTCATCATTACAACACTTGGAGTTGCTGTGTCAGTTTGTTGGCCTGTCACTTTAACTGCAGATCTATATGAAGAAGACATGAACATCATTAATAACTCAGAAGTCATGATGATTGAGATACCTTAGTTGATGCTTTAATTAAGGTATTGTTCCTGCATTAAGTCATGCATGAGATACTACTAATCCTTGTGCATTGCTGATAGTTCATGAAGTACTACACGAATGAATTCATGATGATCCATGTACCCTTACCATAAAGTGTTACCGAGTATATTCAGGCAGACATGGCGTGAAACTCAAAAAGTGGCAGCATGGTTACAGACATGTTTATCATCACCTGCGTCTCAGATTTCAATGCAATTCCTATAAAATGAATGATTCTTGGTTTTTGTTGGGAAACAAAAACAATGTAAATGATTCAAACATAAACCTTTGGTTGATTGATCATCATTTTCAAAAGAAAGTCAAACTTCTTGGGTTTTTCCTTTGTGTGTTATTTGATTGAAGAGGTACTGGAAAATAACCGGGTGAAACAAAAGTGCCCACAATCCTTCTGTGTATTGTTGACTAATGCAAACGGATCACACCGGGTTTAACATACATTTGTTGAACACACCTCTTTTTATTGCATTTTAATAATTTAAATAAGTTTTATTAATATGTTTTATGGGGAAATTAGCATATTTCTTTAATACCTTCATGTGACCTAATGACTCAAAATCAGTGCTGGATAAAATAACTAAACTTGCTGCATAGGACACACCTCTTTTTGTTGCATTTTAATACTTTCAATTCCTTTTCTGCTACATCTTAGCAAGAGATGCCTTTTTCATCTTGTTCAAGTACACCTTTTTCAGCTCTGGTTTCAACATCCTCCCGGTTTTACGGTCTACAAAGTGTTGCAGCAGTTTTCATCACTCTCTGAAGAACAAGAAGAACATATATTTGACCTTTTATTACTTTACATTCGATGTTTAAGTTTTAAATGTACAAGAGATATTTTTATAATTAAAAAACAAAAGACTGAGATTTTCACTTTTGTCCTCTTATTTCTTTATTAAGTAAAACCCCAACATATTATTTTGTACAGACATGTGTTAATGTGGCACTCGTCTCACATCTTGAAAATAGAAACATCATTTATGACAAACTCAACCCGTTAGCTTTTCTTTTTTTATCACTTTTCTTTGAATGTGTTTTATTTCCTTCTTCAATTAGCCTCCATGGCTAAACCGACACGGGAAGGAGCGCCGCCTCAAGAAACTCCAACATCTACAGAACAACTCGTGAGAAGATGTTAAAGCACATCCCATAATGTTTGATTGACAGCTGATCTCTGTGCAGTGAAGACATGAACAATCAGCTCTGATGGACACACAGTGAGTTTAAGAAGTGGAACATTTCCTCAAATGACTTCAGGCTATTTCAGTTTACAAAACTCAGCTGTGTCTCCATGAGGATAATAAAGCCAAACTCCAGCATGTAGCGGCTGAGTGAATGTGGTCTGCACTCTGTGGAGGAGAGTCATGGTTTCAGAGACGATGCTGTAGAAGGACAGAACACCTGCTCTGTGATCCAGGTACACTCCTACTCTGGAGGACGGAGGACCTGAGACGGGAGTGATGATTCTGTTGTAACAAAATGAATAACTGCTTTGTTTACACTCTAAGGACCAAGATTTGTCATTGTATCCAAATGCACATTCTGTCCCACTCCCTGTTCTGCTGATATTCTTGTATGCGACTGCAACACGAACTGTTCTCCCGCTCCACTCCACCTCCCAGTAACAACGTCCAGTCAGACTCTCTCTACTCAGGACCTGAGGATAATTAGTGAATCTGTCTGGATGACTGGAATGAGACTGATGTTGTCCCATGCGTGTTGCTTTTCTGCCCCCCTCAGATAATACCAGCTGTGTGTGTGCTGTGTTTGGATCCAGAGTGATCTCCTGTGAATATGTGAAGAACCCAGCTCTGGTGGTGGGCTCTGCTGCTGGCAGTAAAACATCCACTTCAGTCGGTGAGACGTTTGTCCATTCCTCTCTCAGGACGTCCTGTAGTTTGTCTCTGACTGCTGACAGGGCCTCCGTCACGTCCTCAAAGTATCTCAGAGGACGGATGTTGATGCTGGAGGAGTGTGTAGCTTCACTGAGGGCTGGCAGTGAGGAGGGGTAGCTGAGCAGAAAGTGGTTGTGATCCTCTGTGTGAGACAGCAGCTTCAGCTCAGCGTCTCTCCTCTTCAGCTCAGAGATCTCCTGCTCCAGCTTCTCCTGGAGCTCTCTGACTCCACTCACTTCTCTCTCCTGCTGGGATCTGAGCTGCTGCTTCACATCAGAGCTTCTTTTCTCCATGAGACGGATCAGCTCAGTGAACATCTTCTCACTGTCCTCCACTGCTTTCTCAGCAGAGCCATTGACGGCCTCCACCTCCTGCTGAAGCAGCTTCACCTCCTTCTCTCCGTCCTGGATTCTCTGCTGGATGTTTAGTCGACTCCCCTCCAGCTCTCTCTGCCTCTCAGTCCTCTCTGCTGCAGCAGACACCGTGTCGTGTCCTTTGTGTTCGTCCACAGAGCAGATATAACAGATACTCTGCTGATCAGTGCGGCAGAACAGCTTCATCACCTCGTCGTGACGAGAGCAGATGTTCTCCTGGAGCTTCTTGGAGGGCTCCACTAGCTTGTGTTTCTCAAAGGCAGGTGATTCATAATGAGGCTGGAGGTGTTGGTCACAGTAAGATATAAGACACACGAGGCAGGACTTACAGGCTCTCAGCTTCCTCCCAGTGCAGACATCACAGGTCACGTCTCCAGCTCCAGCATAGCAGAGATCAGCAGGAGCAGCTTGGAGTCCAGTCTTCTTCAGCTGCTCCACTAAAGCTGCTAACATGGTGTTCTTCAGCAGGACAGGCCTCGGTGTGAAGCTCTGCCTGCACTGAGGGCAGCTGTGGATCTCCTTCTCATCCTCTCCGTCCCAGAAGCCTTTAATACACTTCATGCAGTAGCTGTGTCCACAGGGAATAGCCACCGGATCCTTCAGTAGATCCAGACAGATGGAACAAGAGAAGGTTTCCCGGTCCAGCTGAACTCCTTTCTGCGCCATTTCTCCTCTCAGTAGCAGGGAGTGTCTGAGTTTCACTTCCTGAGAACTGAAACTATGTGAGCTGTGATCTGAACAGCATGTGTGTGTTTGTGAGCAGTGAATGTGGCCTATCAGCTCTTGTGCTTTACCCACGTGTTGGTTACACACCCCTCCTCCTCGGTGTGGATCTGAAGGGGAGGAGCCAGGAAATACAGAGTGGAGCTGGCTGTGTCTGAGCAGGAAGAAGAGGGAGGGCTCATCAAACTCTGACTCGTTCCAGGAGGACGAGCGGACACTCTGAACTGTTTCCTCATTTACAAACGGAGCCTCGCTTACAACTTGCTCTACATTTGAAAACAGTCTTCAGCTGCAAAGTATTTGTTTTAAATTCAGGCTTTCGTAGCACACAGCTCCACACTCATGGTAGCAGTGATGTAAGAAGTACTCAGATATTCTACTAAAGCAAAAGTAGAAATACTACGGGGTAAAAATACTCTGTTAAAAGTAAAAGTACAAAAGCATTATGGGCTCAGAACAGTCTCATAAGACACACATGCACACAGAAGGATCCACACTTGTGTTTTTCAATGCACACACAAATGTGTTCCTTTTCATATACATGTAAATAAAATCCAAATACAGAAAAAAGTTTTAAACGTGTATTTTTGAAAAAAACCGCAACATAATAGTTGCCAGCTCAAACACCAATTCGATATAACATTAAAAGAAGGTTAAAAACCAGGCTTTCTTTGACAGAGTAATAGATCCTCCTGGCTCCATCCAGGAGGGGAAACGCTCATACTCAGCTCTATGGATTAAACACAAAAACAGATGTTATAAATAATAATAAAAGATAGAAGAAAGTTAACAAATGTCCATAGCCAGTTTCCCGGGTTGCTCGGCTGGTTATGAGCACTTCTACACTCTGCAAAACACGTACAAGCTGCTTAAAAACGATAACAACTTTGAGTAAAACACCATATTAAAAACACATTGCTTGTAACAGACCTGGTCTCGTGATTTGAATGTCTGAAGAGTTTCCCTCCATGATGGAAAAACGTATCTAATCCAAACTGAACTGAGACACTTCCATAGGCTCATTGAAAAGACCATAAAACCACCTTAAACCCGCGAGTCCTACCTTGAGGGAGATAACGGTGCGCGTGTAGCAAAGAGAAAGGTTTTCTGAAACTGCCAATAAACTGCCTATAACTTACATTCTACCGATCACCAGTCATGTGATCACGTCACGTGACAATGACGTCACATTCCCACACATATATAAAGAAGCAGCCCGTCACTTGAAGCTTCACAATCGCCATCCCCCCTTTCCAACGGTTCAGTGCAACTTTAACAGACAGAGACATCATCATGCTGGTTTTCCTCTTCCTGTTGGGCCTGGCTCTGGGTGCTGTGTCTTCTTCAGATGACCCTCCAATGGAGCTACAACAAGACACCTGTCCCTCCTTCTGGTTCTCCTTCAACGGCCGCTGCTACAAGTACTTCAACACAGAGAGGACCTGGGCTGATGCAGAGCTCTACTGTGTGTCCCAGGGAGGCAACCTGGTGTCTATCCACAGCACAGAGGAAGAGGATTTTGTCAAATTCCTGATCAAAAGCTCTGACCCTGCTGAGGGAGTAACATGGATCGGACTCCATGACATGGCCAAAGAAAGAAGATGGATGTGGTCTGATGGGTGTGCAGCCAAGTATTTATTTTGGTATAGAGGAGAACCAAACAACAGCGGACGAGGTGAAGACTGTGTACACAACAACTGGAGGGGGAAGTGGAATGATGGGCCATGTTCAAGAACTTATCCCTCAGTTTGTGCATCTCGCACAACTTGTCCTTAGCAGCAGAGATGTTACGTGTTCACCTGTTTTGTTAACATGACAACAATAAAGACACAGATGTACACTTGTATATGTGTGTGAACAGAAGTCCTTTTGTCTAACCTTTATTTTCATGAATTTTACATATCCACACTGGTCGCTCCAGGGGTTAATCAAAGGAATTATTTCTACACCTTTTTAAAAATATCAATACATTTAGTAAATAATATTGAGGATGCTTTATTTAAATGTTGTCACTAAATGTTGTTTTACGAAAAGTGTATTATTCCGCCGGAATTTTGCACCTCTCCTCCTCCTCCATTGAACATCGCAGACACTCCGTTCAAACATCAAAACGTTCAGCTCTGTCGGGAATCGATGGCTATTACTTTTCTCATGCATAACTTTCATAATTCCAGAGATACATCCCATCATTCATCAACTTCCTTGACATGCTTCACGTTTTGAAATTTCACAGATATCTGTTACGCTTCTTCCACAAAACGTTCACATGTAAGAGGTTTATCTCTCATTCAGAACAATGGAAACCTGTGATCTCTTTATACCTCGTTAGCTCAACTATAAACACCTGTGTAATGGAACACGATGATGTCATCGCTCAAACTGACATGCTCAGAGCAGCAGACTTCAGATAGCAGTGTGCTAACAGTCCAGCCGTGAAGACATCTACGGGACTGTTTTGAGATTTCTTCAAATGCCGTTGCCATGGCAACACAATGCTCGCCTTGAAACACGGTTTTCTCATAACTTCAGTGAAAATAGTACTCCACACAGCCCTGAACTTCACAGGTTTGGTAACGATGCAGCCATCAACGCATCTAAGCGTAGTATGAGGTGTCATCAAATGCCATTGCCATGGCGACAGACCACTCGCCATGAAACACGATGTGGCTGTAAGTCCAATCGACAGGGTCCAATCGTCCCCCAATCTTCACTTGTATATCACCGGTCCATGCCTCAACAGCTCTACGTCAAATCTGAGATCTCACCTATGCCATTGAAACGCATCCCTCACCATAAAACATGATGTTGCTATATAACTCATGAAAATTGTCAAAAAGTGCTAAAACTTCACATGTGTGCCAACAGTCCAGCCGTGAAGACATCTACGGGACAGTTTTGAGATTTGTTCAAATGCCGTTGCCATGGCAACACAATGCTCGCCATGAAACACGGTTTTCTCATAAATTCAGTGAAAATGCTCCAAACGCCCCAAAACTTGACAGGTTTGGTAACGATGCAGCCATCAACGCATCTAAGCGTATTATGGTGTGTCATCAAATGCGTTGCCATGGCGACAGATCATTCGCCATCAAGTTAGTTCAGAAGTTTACAGTTCAAATATTCTGCTGCTTTTCCAAGCCTTTTTACTTTCTTTTCTTTTCTCATCACGTATTCAAGCCCCCAGTGTTCATGTATCATTTCAATCTAAATGCTTCACTTTCTTCTTACACATTACATTTCAGCATAGCAGTTTAGCGTCAGCTTTTCAGCATAAAGCATTCCCACTAGCAATTTCTTCAGGAATTGCATTCTCTAGTTACATTTTGATCCACAGATTTGAGTCGTTGCGTATTATTCCTGGTATTCTACTTATTTGTTTGAACCACACACAGTTGAATATCATTCAATGATCACATGGATGTGGTCAGGTATTTACGGCACCTGGTGTGTGGATGACCAACGGGCTGAACCTGCTCTTTCCTGTTGACCCTATAGTCCTGCTTTGGTTATTGTTTGTTATTTTGTTCAATTCACTTTTGCACAGATTTGATTTAGGAATGCTTCAAAGTGATGAGCGTAGTCTTGGCCTCTAGTGACTTGACTTTATTGGGAAAAGTACCATCACTCTTTTTCTGGTTATGGGAACAACTAGTGTTTAATGGAGAGGGACACTACTTCTCATGTTTCTCTTTCACATGGACGTAAACGTACAGGTAACACTTTATGGTAAGGGTACATGGATCATCATGAATTCATGCATGACTTAATGCATAAAAAAGTGTGAAGTCATTCATGTAGTACTTCATGAACTATCAGTAATGCACAAGGATTAATAGTATCTGCATGACTGCAGGAACAATACCTTAATTAAAGCATCAACTAAGGTATCTCAATCATCATGACTTCTGAGTTATTAACGATGTTCATGTCTTCTTCATATAGATCTGCAGTTAAAGTGACAGGCCAACAAACTGACCAGTCACAGCAATTCCAAGTGTTGTAATGATGAGTAACTAAGCATCATTTTGTCATTACTTCATGTTTGTGCCCCTTCAAATAAAGTGGTGACCCGGCTGTTCCGTCGTCTACACTGATAAATAACATGTGATTAATGGCCTGTGTGAAATCACCTTTATTAACCATTTGGTGCTCATACATCAGCCATCTTTGTGATCCCTCAAATAATGTCAGCCCTTATGTCTATTTAGGCATCATGTATTTGGCAATATTACAAATTCAAATTAGATCATCATTTTGGACTTAATTTCAATTATCAATGATTTAGTTAAGACTTTTTTTTATGTGTCATAGAGTCTTACCTTAAAGCTCACAAACCATTTCAGATAACTCATTCATAATATTAACACACTTTAATTTATAATCCAAAGCCAACAAGATCACATTTTCACACATGTCACATAAGAAAGCAATAAGGTTTTTGGGCAAAGACACAAGATACATGGCAATAGTAAGTTAATAGTAAATCATACCATGTTTATATTGTTGAATTATTTGTGATTTGAACTCGACCACAACAGATCAAATGCACTGAAATGACTTGTGTATAGATCATCAGGGATTTATATTTCAGAGAAAACCTCCTGACTCATATGTAATGATAATAGATGTGAGGCACGAACAGGGGCTATCTTGAAACGTCCATCTTCTTCATATCTGAAGTCAGTGAGCTCTTGGTGGTTCAATCAGAGAAACATGACCCGAATGTCCTTCAGTCATCGACCGAGAGGTCCTTTCTTGTGTCTGTTTCCTAGCCGTCCATTCTAGAACTGCGAGATGTTCTTTCAAAAGTTTCTCTCTTCGGTTTCCCCTAAGCCGCCAAATTATTGATTTGTAGTTAATCATGATTACAACACTTTGAATTCAACAGAACACATGCACTGCTGTGACCGACGGACCGGGTCACCACTTTATTTGAAGGGGCACAAACAGGAAGTAATGACAAAATGATGCTTAGTTACTCATCATTACAACACTTGGAATTGCTGTGTCAGTTTGTTGGCCTGTCACTTTAACTGCAGATCTATATGAAGAAGACATGAACATCGTTAATAACTCAGAAGTCATGATGATTGAGATACCTTAGTTGATGCTTTAATTAAGGTATTGTTCCTGCATTAAGTCATGCATGAGATACTATTAATCCTTGTGCATTACTGATAGTTCATGAAGTACTACATAAATGAATTCATGATGATCCATGTACCCTTACCATAAAGTGTTACCGAGTATATTCAGGCAGACATGGCGTGAAACTCAAAAAGTGGCAGCATGGTTACAGACATGTTTATCATCACCTGCGTCTCAGATTTCAATGCAATTCATATAAAATGAATGATTCTTGGTTTTTGTTGGGAAACAAAAACAATGTAAATGATTCAAACAAAAACCTTTGGTTGATTGATCCTCATTTTCAAAAGAAAGTCAAACTTCTTGGGTTTTTCCTTTGTGTGTTATTTGATTGAAGAGGTACTGGAAAATAACCGGGTGAAACAAAAGTGCCCACAATCCTTCTGTGTATTGTTGACTAATGCAAACGGACCACACCGGGTTTAATGCTGTTGTCCAGGATGTGGCACACCCTGGACAACATACATTTGTTGAACACACCTCTTTTTATTGCATTTTAATAATTTAAATAAGTTTTATTAATATGTTTTATGGGGAAATTAGCATATTTCTTTAATACCTTCATGTGACCTAATGACTCAAAATCAGTGCTGGATAAAGTAACTAAACTTGCTGCATAGGACACACCTCTTTTTGTTGCATTTTAATTATTTAAATTCCTTTCCTGCTACATCTTAGCAAGAGATGCCTTTTTCATCTTGTTCAAGTACACCTTTTTCAGCTCTGGTTTCAACATCCTCCCGGTTTTACGGTCTAAAAAGTGTTGCAGCAGTTTTCATCACTCTCTGAAGAACAAGAAGAACATATATTTGACCTTTTATTACTTTACATTCGATGTTTAAGTTTTAAATGTACAAGAGATATTTTTAGAATTAAAAAACAAAAGACTGAGATTTTCACTTTTGTCCTCTTATTTCTTTATTAAGTAAAACCCCAACATATTATTTTGTACAGACATGTGTTGATGTGGCACTCGTCTCACATCTTGAAAATAGAAACATCATTTATGACAAACTCAACCCGTTAGCTTTTCTTTTTTTATCACTTTTCTTTGAATGTGTTTTATTTCCTTCTTCAATTAGCCTCCATGGCTAAACCGACACGGGAAGGAGCGCCGCCTCAAGAAACTCCAACATCTACAGAACAACTCGTGAGAAGATGTTAAAGCACATCCCATAATGTTTGATTGACAGCTGATCTCTGTGCAGTGAAGACATGAACAATCAGCTCTGATGGACACACAGTGAGTTTAAGAAGTGGAACATTTCCTCAAATGACTTCAGGCTATTTCAGTTTACAAAACTCAGCTGTGGTTCCATGATAAACATAAAGCAGAACTCCAGCATGTAGCGGCTGAGTGAATGTGGTCTGCACTCTGTGGAGGAGAGTCATGGTTTCAGAGACGATGCTGTAGAAGGACAGAACACCTGCTCTGTGATCCAGGTACACTCCTACTCTGGAGGACAGAGGACCTGAGACGGGAGTGATGATGTTGTTGTAACAAAATGAATAACTGCTTTGATTACACTCTAAGGACCAAGATTTGTCATTGTTTCCAAATGCACATTCAGTCCCCCACCCTGCTCTGCTGATATTCTTGTATGCGACTGCAACACAAACTCCTCTCCCGCTCCACTCCACCTCCCAGTAACAACGTCCAGTCAGACTCTCTCTACTCAGGACCTGAGGCCAATAAGTGAATCTGTCTGGATGACTGGAATGAGACTGATGTTGTCCCATGCGTGTTGCTTTTCTGCCCCCCTCAGATAATAACATATATGTGAATGCTGTGTTTGGATCCAGAGTGATCTCCTGTGAATATGTGAAGAACCCAGCTCTGGTGGTGGGCTCTGCTGCTGGCAGTAAAACATCCACTTCAGTCGGTGAGACGTTTGTCCATTCCTCTCTCAGGACGTCCTGTAGTTTGTCTCTGACTGCTGACAGGGCCTCCGTCACGTCCTCAAAGTATCTCAGAGGACGGATGTTGATGCTGGAGGAGTGTGTAGCTTCACTGAGGGCTGGCAGTGAGGAGGGGTAGCTGAGCAGGAACTGGTTGTGATCCTCTGTGTGAGACAGCAGCTTCAGCTCAGCGTCTCTCCTCTTCAGCTCAGAGATCTCCTGCTCCAGCTTCTCCTGGAGCTCTCTGACTCCACTCACTTCTCTCTCCTGCTGGGATCTGAGCTGCTGCTTCACATCAGAGCTTCTTTTCTCCATGAGACGGATCAGCTCAGTGAACATCTTCTCACTGTCCTCCACTGCTTTATCAGCAGAGCCATTGACGGCCTCCACCTCCTGCTGAAGCAGCTTCACCTCCTTCTCTCCGTCCTGGATTCTCTGCTGGATGTTTAGTCGACTCCCCTCCAGCTCTCTCTGCCTCTCAGCCCTCTCTGCTGCAGCTGACACCGTGTCGTGTCCTTTGTGTTCGTCCACAGAGCAGAGAGAACAGATACTCTGCTGATCAGTGCGGCAGAACAGCTTCATCACCTCGTCGTGACGAGAGCAGATGTTCTCCTGGAGCTTCTTGGAGGGCTCCACCAGCTTGTGTTTCTCAAAGGCAGGTGATTCATAATGAGGCTGGAGGTGTTGGTCACAGTAAGATATAAGACACACGAGGCAGGACTTACAGGCTCTCAGCTTCCTCCCAGTGCAGACATCACAGGTCACGTCTCCAGCTCCAGCATAGCAGTGATCAGCAGGAGCAGCTTGGAGTCCAGTCTTCTTCAGCTCCTCCACTAAAGATGCTAACATGGTGTTCTTCAGCAGGACAGGCCTCGGTGTGAAGCTCTGCCTGCACTGAGGGCAGCTGTGGATTAGCTCTCCATCCCAGTGCTGTTTAATACAGTCCATGCAGTAGCTGTGTCCACAGGGAATAGTGACCGGATCCTTCAGTAGATCCAGACAGATGGAACAAGAGAAGGTTTCCCGGTCCAGCTGAACTCCTTTCTGCGCCATTTCTCCTCTCAGTAGCAGGGAGTGTCTGAGTTTCACTTCCTGAGAACTGAAACTTTGTGAGCTGTGATCTGAACAGCATGTGTGTGTGAGCAGTGAATGTGGCCTATCAGCTCTTGTTCTTTACCCACGTGTTGGTTACACACCCCTCCTCCTCGGTGTGGATCTGAAGGGGAGGAGCCAGGAAATACAGAGTGGAGCTGGCTGTGTCTGAGCAGGAAGAAGAGGGAGGGCTCATCAAACTCTGACTCGTTCCAGGAGGACGAGCGGACACTCTGAACTGTTTCCTCATTTACAAACGGAGCCTCGCTTACAACTTGCTCTACGTTTGAAAACAGTCTTCAGCTGTAAAGTATTTGTTTTAAATTCAGGCTTTCGTAGCACACAGCTCCACACTCATGGTAGCAGTGGTGTAAGAAGTACTCAGATATTCTACTAAAGCAAAAGTAGAAATACTACGGGGTAAAAATACTCTGTTAAAAGTAAAAGTACAAAAGCATTATGGGCTCAGAACAGTCTCATAAGACACACATGCACACAGAAGGATCCACACTTGTGTTTTTCAATGCACACACAAATGTGTTCCGTTTCAAATACATGTAAATAAAATCCAAATACAGAAAAAAGTTTTAAATGTGTATTTTTGATCCACACATTTGTTTTTCGTTTAAAACATCTGAACCTGCAAACACAAACCGCTTCCTGTGCACGGATCGCTGTGCATTCGTGTGTGGGTTTTTTGAGACTCCCCTGACGGTCAGCCGATTCCTACTTGTAATTTTTTCTATCTATAGACAATCAGATGTCTCCTCAATTCTAAGCCAATCACATGAGCGCTTCCCCACGAGGGTAGATTTATTGCGTTCATGACGTAGTGCTTCATGTACGCATTTTGCGCAGTCCGGAGCTGACAGGTCCATCTCATCTCATCTCATGCATTCACACCTAATAGTCCGCTCTCTGGTGCGCACCAGACCACAGTTTGTTACATTGTTTCTTTTTTCAGAAGGTTCGGTTTGCGTTGACACGGGCAAAACTCAAACGGACTATAGAGTGGGGAAGTCCCTCCCTTTCCGGTGGACCTCCATGGGACCTTATATCGGAAAAATAATGTATTGAAGTCAATGGGGAGAGAAATAGTATCTTTCGATCCCGTTTGAATTGTGCCACGAATTAAACATATGATTTTTGTCAATTTAAAAGATAATTTTGCAAGTCAAAAAAATTAAAATGTGTCGTAAAACTGTGAAGTTACACATTTCTTTGTGTGAAGCGCTCAATGAACTACAACTCTGGTCTTGCACACGTCACCAACACCAAGATGCATTGATGAGTCAGTCACTTCTTCAGGTCTGTCACTTGGATTCAGCCGGTGTCCTGGTACCATAACAGCAAAATCGCAGATGAGCGGCTCGGTAACATGTTTGTTGTTGGGCAAGCCGGGATTTTCTTGTCTGAATGGCAAGTCTCGGCAGTAGTGTCCATCAGACATCTTCACTTCCACTTCTGGTTCATTCTCCACTTTCTCGGCCACAGGCTTGGCTTCTTCCTCAGGCACTGCGTCGGATTTGTGTAACTCGACATCTGCTGTGAAGTCAGGCATGCTGTGACAGGAGTCTGAAGTCAGCTGGCTTTCAAAAGGCTCGCCTTCTGCCTCTTCATCTTCATAGTAACCGCCTGAATCCCGACCCTCATCTTCTTTTGGGGGGCCTCAGTTTTGCCTTCAACATCCTCATTACTGTCTCCTTCGGCGTCTGCTACAACATCGCCATCCTCTTTGGCGTCTCCAGCGCCATATAGACTGAGAGTTACGTCATCTCCGTTCACTCGAATGGACCACTTTTTTACAGCAATGGCGGATCGTGGAGCCTCTCAATCGTTCCCCGGAAGTTAGCGCCAAGGCTAGCAGAGCTGTAGAGTTGCAGCATAATAGACCGTTCGTGACGGACTTTTAAAGGTAAGAAGAAGTTTAAAGATTTATATTGCGGATATTATCAGTACATCTGATTCAAATTAACATGTGTATTAAAGGATGTCAGTGGATTATCCCTAAATTAGTAGATTTAGAGAACGTTTACAGATAACAGATTAAGCTAGGATACCATACCATAGTACCATACACTATACCATAGTGGTTGAATACACGGTATTAGGAAACACTTTATACTTACTGGACATGTTATACTCATTATATACTGTATATAAAATATGACCAAGAATGTGAAACAACTTTATAGAAATTCATATCACATCTGTTACTGATACCATTTGTCATACTTTGTTAAACTCACAAATAATAAAGTTCCATAACTTCAGTTGGGAACAAAGACAACACCTTATCTCCCCAAGGCAATTTCCCATCCAATAGGTGTGCTATATAGGTGTGTATAACCCTTTCTCCTGTCTGTTACTCCCTCTTTCAGCACAAGAACCACAGGGGGATTCAATGGAGCCTGAATACCTGCACTGAGACCCTCACCCTGCACCCTGAGTCTCAACTCTCAGTGTTTTTCAAGCCTTTCCCTGTTTTTTTGTATTAAACAAAAAATTAAGCTTTCCCAATGGTGTGGTTTTCGTTTTGTGAAAAAGTGCAAATGCAGCGTTTGTATATAATAACCTCACATATTTTTTTGCTGTTGGTCGTGAAATTGCTGACTTGAGCGAGCCATTTTTTCCTCCGCTCTGTGTCAGTGGGGAAGCCGTACATTCGTACTCCTTTCTCGGAGCGATTTGAGCATCCCCAGGCAGCACAGCAAACCATGGTGGCGACTAGGAGGCAGCACAGCAAACCAGGACAACACGGAGGAAAAGGCACAGACAAACTGCATGATATGCTATTCAATGTTTATTGAATTCCATGTATTTGCAATGGATGTTCCTAAAACAACACATTTAACATCATCATCATCATCATCATCATCATCATCATGCTGCTGCTGCTGCTGCTAGTCCTTTGATAGTCACCTGTCGGTCTCCTGTCCTTTCTGAAAGCCATAAAGATGACATTTGTCATTTAGATAACTTGTGTCCTCAATTACCATGGGATTACTGAAACTACCATGAATTTAAGAAAATGTTAGAAATTAATTTAATCTGAATTTTGAAGCATTCCTTTAGATCCCCTCCCTCTAAATATATCAAACATTAGAAAGTGATGCTCCTGACTACCATACAAGTTTAAGAAGATAATATTGGTTTGAAAGAATTCAAAGCTATAAACAGCAACAGGCTCTTTAACCAAGGCACTGTTAGCCTAACATGTAAACTAGTTGTTCACACTAATCCTAATATTATCACTTAATATTAGCAAATTCTATTTTATTTTTTAAAACATATTGATGTAAATACATATTCACATATCGATTTGTTGTATAAATATTGCAAATCAAAACCTTTATTCACTAATAATTACCAAAAATCGTAGTTCTATCTCCTGTTATGAATGCATTCACATTGCCCGCCATGAACTTCTGGGGAACGATCCTCGTCTGCATGAACCACGTGACGATAACCGTTTTTGGACTTCCGCTGTCGTAACTCTTCTATCTATATGGCGCTGGTATGCTCTCTTCCTCCTGTGTCCTTACCCTTCCTGTCACCTATGACCTCTTTATATACACCCGGTGCAGCTAAACCCCGCCACCAAGTGTTCAAAAATATTATTGCACTATACGTATAAATGAATAAACTGACACACCAACAGCACCCAAAGATGGCTCCTACAAGAAGTAAATGCTGCTTTGATTTACTAAACCTTTAGAGCACTTGGAAAATAAGAGGGTAAAAAACGACTAAACTGAACTCAGATCCAAAGTGACGGACAGCCAGAGACGCTTCACTTTCACATTAAAGAACAGAGACTTCACTTTTGTCTTCCTTTGATCCTTGGGGCTCATTTTGAGCGCCGCCGTTTAAAGCTCAAGAAAATGATCACAAAATTCTTACAAAGATGTGTTTCTGGTGTTTTATGTTTCTTTGTTGACTACCTAAATAAGTATTTAAATAAAACATGCCCCCCGCCCCCATTATACATCCAGACCCCCTATTATGTGACCATCCAAAGATATATAACTCACCATCAAATCTTGATGTATATTATCAAGGAGAGTAACGGACAGCAGCAGCTCAGTCTGTAGAGACTCGGCTTGGGAACCAGAGGGTGGCCGGTTAAAGTCCAGAACCAATTAGGGAGTGTGGACTGGTACTTGGAGATATCCCAGTTCACCTCCTGGGCCCTGCTGTGGTGCCCTTGAGCAAGGCAGCTGTCAACTGCTCCTAATGCTAGGAGGGGTTAAATACAGAGGTCAAAGGTCACTGTGTAAATGTACATAAAGTCAACTTTAATGTCAATCTTTCAGTTTGTGTGTACATCGAAATACCGTTTCCCACAATCCCGAATACAAAAATACAATTATACAATATAGATATGTATAAAAATATGTATAAATATGTATATCCTATATACACAATCAACAGACACATTAACACATATGCACACATTTAGATAAAAGACACAACAATCAATATATACAAAATAACAGTCACTTCAATACAGTGGCGGTTCTAGACATTGACTGGGGGGGCCAGGCTGGGGCCAGTTATTTTCTGAGGGGGGCCCAATAAATGCAGGACGAAAAAGACAAAGACAGTATGAAGTAATTGCGCATAAGAAAACAATGCAATACAGTTATTGGTATTTGTTTCAGTATACATATTTTTTTCAGATACTTATAGTTACAGTTTTTACGTGTGTCCGACTAGAATGACAAATAACGTTAGTTCCGCCTATTCCGTCAGCCAAGAAATCGTTTAATCATAAACTTTAGATTTTCAGGGGGGCCACAGGGGGTCCAAAGTCAGCGTTAGGGGGGCACTGGCCCCCGTTGGCCCACCCCTAGAACCGCCCCTGTTGTGGTGGATGTGGGAAATTGCGAGAACTCTGATATTTCCAGCAACATGGGACATTTGGTTCCTGTGAGGACATTTAGTTTACACAACGTAGGGGAGGGGCAAACATGCTAAAGCTTGCATAGCATCCGTCTGAACCTTTTCTCTTGGTGCTCTGTGTGGTTTTTCTTATGTCCCTCTCTCAATCGAACATTACCTTTGAAGAAAAGGTTTTTCTCTCAGCAGAGTTTTGTTTTGTCACAGCTCTTTGACAGTGAAAGTGACAAAGAAGAGACAGTGTCTGAGCCAGAGGATAATGTTGAGGAGGACTCTGATTATGAGGATTCGTCCTCTGATGACAAGGAGACCCCAGAGCAGATGCTCCTGTTGTCTCTCAAACACAAGCAGACACTTTCCAAAACATGTAAAGTTATCATGGTTCTGCTCCTCTCTTGAACAACGGAGTAGCTTTAGTGCGTCTAATGTCATGAAAATGGTTCCAGGCCTCACAACATACGCTGTCAGACATGAAGTCAGCATTGGAGCTCTTCATCATACCATCAATGAGAAGGATATACTTGAGATGATGGATTTAGAGGGGGCGCATAGTGGCACATTTAGAAGGAGTTGGACCCACTTGCAAGCCCACACTTTGTTGCTCATTTTTTCCGGAGTGTACAAATCAAAAGGAGAGGCAACAGCAAGCCTTTGGACTGCTGACACTGGAAGGGCAGTATTTCCTTATTGACCCCAAACACAACACATGTTAGAAGAAATGGAGGAATGTGACCCTCTTTATTTGTCACCAGACACTTTTTTTACACTGCTATGGACAATCTTGCAATAATTGCCAAAGATATTGAACCCCAAACAAATCAAGTTGGTTTCCATCAAACCAGAGCCATATAATAGAATATAGAATATTCTCTCTATATGGCGCTGCATCAAACGTAGCTTTAATCAAGGTGAAATTCAGATTATTTCACACTGTGGTATAGTCTCAATATCACTCTTCTTACTAAATCAATTATTCGATTATTTTCCTAGCTTCTCAATCGCTTTATTCTTAAAAGGCGTTTTCATTTCAGCTGATTTGTGTAGTATTATTTTGCCTCTCGAAATGTTAGCTTTTATTGTTTAGGATTTTCACTTCCGGTCTCCTGCTTTCTTGACATCTCGCTGGTGGCACCAAGTCGATAACCGAGTCATCGAGCGCCTTCGCGGCTCACAACAAATAGAAGGGCGAAATGTGCCCTGCATAAAGTCTCCCAGGCGAAACACGCATACTATGGCCCACCCTCATCAAACCAGTGAAGTAGCTTCTGGGCCAGGACAATTTCAGTGGGGTGGCCAGGATGGAACCAGTGATCATTTTGGGGTGGCATTGAAATCGCTATTATATGAACATGCAAATACATCTCACTATAAAATAAGGGGTTATTTAAGGCACCTACAACACACCTCTACATTATTTGGGATTAAGCTAGTGGTGGAATAGATCAAATAATATCCGGTATATCTAACTATTTTTTTCTTACTCCCGCAGGCAAAGTATCAACGAAGCTTACATCATACAAATGTAGTGCAATATACAGACTGTTTAGCTTATGGTGATCAGCAGCCCTATGAGCTCATTCTCTCAGTGTCAAACTAAAGACCTTTCGAGTGACCATTGCAGCAAAAGTAGTTATTTATTATTTATAAAAATAAATATGTATACAAAACCTGACAATTTTAAGGCATTAGCTTAGTTTAATTGACCATTATTATAATGAATGTAATAAATAAAGGTATTCTGATTCTGGTAAAATAATTTAATAAGATGTTATGCTAATAACTTTTTTCATGAAGGCTTATTAAGCTTGTTTTGCAAAACTGATAAATAAAGTTATATACATTTTAAATTAAAATGGTTTATTGTCATATCATATACACAACTAAGGTGTATTTATGTAATGAATGAAACACTTGTTGCAGGATCCTCAACAATGCAATTACAAGACTTAACAAATAACAATAAAATGATATTGTAATATAGTCCACTGATCTTTGTAAAAAAGAAAAATGTTTATGTTGGGTTTTGACTTAAGTTTAAAATAAATTGAGTTCTGACTTCTCAGAATGTTCAGAAAGCTGTTGGTCACATCCCATAATGTCTTTGCTCTGCAGGGAGTAAGGTTTGCCTGTCAGTCTAAATAAAGGGCTACATTAACCCTTTGCATTGAACTCAGTACAGTAAACACAGTGGACAGTTATCAGGACGCATAATCGATAGTCGAGCATTACAGCACTTCACCACACTGTACTAGAAGTTTCCACCGGGCTGTAACAGCTGTCTTTAAGATCAACATCACCGGCAGCGGGAGTCATGTCTCTGCCTTTTACCGGATAACGCGTGCTGCTGGGTTTTTAAATAGCTAGGAGGGGCTGAAGCCAGGCAGGCTAACAGCGAAGCTAACGGCGAATCCTCCAGCAGCTGCAGCGGGATGTTCGGCTGTCTGGTGGCCGGCAGGTTGGTGCAGACAGACGCGCTGCAAGTCGCCTCGGACAAGTTCGTGTTCAACCTGCCGGACTATGAGAAGGTGAACCACGTGGTGGTGTTCATGCTGGGCACGGTTCCGTTCCCCGCCGGTACCGGAGGAGCGGTCCACTTCTCCTTCCCGGACCCCTCGGGCGGCGGCGCAGTGTGGCAGCTGCTCGGCTTCATCACCAACGAGAAGCCCAGTGCCATCTTCAAGATCTCTGGCCTGAAGGCGGGGAAGGGCGGGGAAAACCCCTTCGGTATGATGGCCTCCTCCTCCCGGCTGTCACCCTCCGTGGCTCAGGTAGGAGGACCAGCTGTAAAGTAACTAAAGCTATTAAATAAATGTAGTGGAGTAAAAGTATACAATTTACTTCTGAACTGTAGTGGAGGAGAAGTACAAAGCAAAACCTTTAAATACTTAAGTACAGTACTTGAGTAAATCTTAGTTAGTAGTTACTTTACATCACTCGTTACATCAGTGGTTCTCAAACCTTTTCTATCTTTGGATAGACACGTAATGGGCCAAGTTAACATTTATTAAAATAAATCAAGTAGAAGTAGGTACTTGTGTTCAACATGTAAGAAGTAGAAAGTACAGGTATTTGTGTTAAACATGTAAGAAGTAGAAAGTATAGGTATTTGTGTTCAAAGTGTAAGAAGTAGAAAGTACAGGTATTTGTGTTCAACATGTAAGAATTAGAAGTAAAAACAGGGTGTCCGCGGGGTCTTAAAAAGTATTAAAAGTTGATAAATCAATTTAGCGAAAATTAAGGCTATTAAAAAGTATTAAACGGCATTTTCCAAGGTATTAAGAAGGTTCACAGCAACGACAACATGAAACACCCTTTAATTTACTGAAACGACATGTAGGGAAACCCCACAAGGCGGCCCCATGCATAGCGCGCCGTAAAATGCTGCTTATAAGTTTCGTTGCCTTGCTCCGCTCTGTGTGTGTGTGATCATTTTCTGATAACGATGACATAGCCCGCCTCCCTCTCCCCACGTCTCCTGCTGCTGCTGGGCTGTCAGAAGAGGGGGAGAAAAAGAGAGGCAGTCACCGTTTATTAAATATTATTATACAGAGAACAGAGTCGTTATCAATTTGTTTTAAAGCTCAATAAATAACAAAGAAGACCTCTGACCGGCACTTTCCTAATTTTGTACGGAAGATTTAAACTTTAACGGACATGTTGACCGGCGGAACATTTTTTTTACGGAAACTGCCGCACGGTCCCCTCGTTCCTTGGGAGAGGCGGAGAGGTGGGTGTTTTTCATCTGCTGGTGGACTACCTGAGAGATACAGCAGGAGAACACGCCGTCCACCGCGGAGAATAAACAGAAGAGCAACCATGGCAACCATGCTCCGGGGTCTTCTTCGCTGCTTTTGGTGGATTTCAGTTGGCAGCAGCGCCACTTACAGGCCTGACATATATACTACATGGTTTCCAGCATTTCCAGCGGTCTAGTGTGAACGGACACGTTAATGAATCGAATGCGTGTGCCCAATTTAACCCCTGGGTATTTGTGAGGGAGCTCCTATATGGCATTACCCCGCTGAAGCTCACCAAAGTTTAACATATTTCATAGTTCAAAGTTTTGTCAATTGTTTTGTTTATGGTCAAATACTGGTTTCTAATGGTTTCTGAGGAGTTTTACTGGAATGAAAGAGCACAGAGTCTACAGAAGCAAAAAAGCAGCATACTGCATTAAACCTAACCTTCACAGAGAGGTTGAAGTTCATGTGGAAAGGAGGCTTCAGTAGTCTGTCTGCACTTTGTTTAGTTTTGCTATCTTACAATCAATATAGTAAATGTGAGGTAAAGTGTGTTGCCAATGTAACCGGTTAGAACTCAAAGTTGCGATGAGGTCTTAAAATGTATGGAAAGGGTCTTAAAAAAGGTCTTAAAAGGTATTAAATTTGACTTCAGGATTCCTGCATATACCCTGAAAAAGTCGTCAGAAAAATAAGTAGTGGAGTAAAGTACTGATACCTGAAAAATGTACTTAAGCACAGTAACAAAGTATTTGTACTCCACTACTTCCCACCTCCGATTGTCCCACATTGACCCCCATATCTCTTGTTGGTCTCAGGTCGGTGTGTCGGTGGAGGCTCTGGATCAGCTCGCCCAGCAGATTCCGGTCTCGAGCTCCGCTGTTTCCACCGTGGACTCCTTCCTGCATTTCACCCAGAAGATGTTGGACAGTCTCTACAACTTCGCCTCGTCCTTCGCGGTGACGCAGGCTCAGATGACCCCGAACCCCTCGGAGACCTTCATCCCCTCCAGCTGCGTCCTCAAGTGGTACGAGACCTTCCAGAGGAGGATGAGCCAGAACCCCAACTTCTGGAAGAACTGAATCAAAGACTAAAAAAGACCGTTTCCACAGTGCCTACAGCCAAACCACTCGTCTCTGAGACACAGCTTTACTTCCTACAGTTTATAAAGTGTTTTGGTTCATCATCATTACACGTTTTTTTGTATTAAAGTAAGAACAACGATAGTAAATATGAGATTCAGGATCATTCTTGGCCATGGAAACAGCAGCTCTAAATGAAAACAAACTAAGATTTACTTGGTTTTTCTCTTAAAATAAAATAGATTATTCCACACTATTCGAAGTGTAGATTTCATTTCTTCTACAATAATACCTCACCTGCATTGACACAAACAAAAAAGCTCAGAATCAACAATGCTCCTTATTTTCTATAAATAGTTATCTAAACCAAATTGCACCCGATACAAAATAAACATAACGGAGACATTTTTAAAAATACTAAAAGCTCAGAAGCTGCATTGCCTTTTGTTCACTAGGACATTATTCATTCACCTGATAGTTATTACATTGAAATCCCTAACATTATTATTAGGGGTGCACCGAATGGGAAATTCTTGGCCGAAACCGATACCGAAAATAGGAAACAGTTGGCCGAATGCCGAAAGGCCGAAAATGATTAATAGAAATATATATATATATATATATATATATATATATATATATATATATATTTATAATGTATACATTTTTTACCAATGTTATTCAGCTACCTGATTATGGAAAAATAAATGATTATGGCAAAACTTAACTTAAATAATAATCACTATTATGGGTCCATAAAACATTTATTCAGCACTTTTGAATGCATACAGTACATTCATTCCAAGTCAAGTGCATTTTCTTTTCTCTGTAGGATAACTAGAACAAAGTGCATTCAGAACAAAGCCAAGGTGCTTTAAAACTGCATCAACATCTAGGCCAGCAGGCCGACAACAAAATAGTGTAAATAAAGACTAACAGCCAGGCCTTCAACAACAACAAGTGCACCAATAAGTGCATGCATACAAATGTGCAAACTGGATAAATCCACATGAATGTAACTTTTTACAAATGGAATTACAATTCAATTTCAAGAATCTGTAAATAAGGCTGTCTGTCCTCATAAGCAAAGTAGTAAACATTGTATAAAGATACATAAAGTGAAAACTGGATACAAAATCCACAATCAATTACAAATTAAATTACAATTTCAAGAATCTGCAAATAAGGTGGTCTGTCCTCATGAGCAATGTAAACAACATTGTATCGTTTAGATACCGAAAGTACAATATATTGAACACTGTGCTGCTGTCATTTCCCCCTAATGATAACCTGAGATGGTGAATTATAACTCACAATGAAAATGGTTCAGGAAAGTGGGTATAGAGTAGACATGTAGAACTAGATAAGCTTATGATAAGCCAGCCTGGTCTACTTATTAAGGAAAAGTGGGAGGTTCTTTTTAATGAACAGTAGCTTCTCTGCTTCATCAGCCATAAAGTCTGTTCCTCTTCTCATCAAGCACATGAGAGGCAGCGCTGAACAGTCTCTCGCTGTCAGTGCTTGTGATTTGATCTTACTCCGTATATTTGTCCGGGTGTTTTGATTTCAAGTGGTGGAGTAATCCCGAAGTGGTGAAAGTCTTTGCAGTTACACCCCCTCGAGAAATGTCAGCTGAACACGTTTTACAAATCACAATCCGCGCCTCTTTCTCTGATATTTTTAAATATCTCCAAGCGGCAGACATGTTGGCTGTGAGCCAGCCGCGAGCATGGTCGCGCGCCGTGCTTGTCGCCGCGTTTTGATTACGTCATCACAACAACACGTTAGTTTACCAACGTAACCCTGTTCCCTGACATTCGGTGATATTTTTTCGGAGCTAGAACCCTTTCAGCCGAAAGCCGAAAGGGCCTTTTTAACCATTTTCGGCCGATAATTTTCGGCGGCCGAATATTCGGTGCATCCCTAATTATTATAAATGATGTTTGTTAGCCTTTAATAGGCAAGTTCTCCTTTCTTATGGAGGGATTGATATCATTGGTCATATCCATTTTGTAATGCTAGACTTTGAATATTCTTCCAAAACAAATCAAATAATTTCCTTGTTGTTTTTTAGCTGTTTTATGACACTACAACCACATAAAAACATAAATGTTAAAAGGGTGATGGCTCAACTAAGGTCTTGGCTAGGCTGTAATAATATCTTTTGAGTTCAAGAGAAAATTCAAGATGTAACCGACAACAACATGTATGAAACTGAGACAAGAAGAATACAATATTAAAAGTGTTTTTGTTTTACATTGAACTAATACAATATTAATAATACAGACAGTGCAGATTCTAGGGTCTGTGGGGGCCCTAGGCAAACATTCACTGGGGGCCCCTCGAACCACGCACAGCCGAAAGCGCACCCCCCGTCGCGGAGCAAGGCAACAACATTTAAGAAAATAAGCAGCATTTTACGGCGCGCTATGCATGGGGCCGCCTTGAGGGGGTTTCCCGACATGTCGTTGCAGTAAATTAAAGGGTGTTTCATGTTGTCGTTGTGGTGGACCTTCTTAATCTACCTTCTTTGGGGGGCCCTCTTCTGGTCCGGGGCCCCAAGCAGTTGCCTGCCTTGCCTGTTTGCAAGGAGCGCCCCTGAATACAGACAATGTTAACAGATGGTACAGGAAAACAAAGTGAGTTGAACAGGCAGACAGAAAGAATTGCTTATAAAGAAAATAGCCCTTCAGAATATCAGAATAACTTTATATCGTCCCACAGAGGGGAAATGTACATTGTGACAGCATAAGAGAAGATAGATTTCAAAAATAAACACTATTAGATAAATAGGGCATGCACAGAAAATAGAAAAATGTAAAAGTTACATTCGAAGTAGAGACAGTGCACATACGTGTCGTAGGAGCCATGTTTGGGTGTATGTGGCGTGTCAGTTTATTTAATTGATATTTATACTGCAATATTATTTTTGGACACTTGGTGGCGGGGGTTAGCTGCACCGGGTGTATACGGTAAGGGGTCATAGGTGACAGGAAAGGACGAGGACACAGGAGGAAGAGAGCAGACCGATTCCACTTAATGTAATGGCAACTTTTAATGTTCCATTGTCCTACTCTTTTGTTGCCAGTACTTCACAGGAGGAGATGGAGTGATCCAGACGCAGACAGATGGTTTCCGGTCCTTTGGTGCAGTTTAGAATGATGTTTATTGAGCTTTACATACCAAGGTTTAATTATGCTGTCAACAGCCCGGCAGATGCTCATACCACAACCTTTTGTTCGGGAGTAATTTGCTTAGGTATTCATCCTTCGAGCCAGTTCATCGTTTTCTCTCTTCACTGTCTCCTTTCCCACGGCATAGGTCTACGGCCTTGGGTATCTCTCTTAAGGAGGGGCAGCTTGGGCACATTGTTGTTGCCAGTCTATGACGGAGCAAAAGCCGCCATGAGGTAGTTTCCTGTTCAGGGACGAAGGTTCCCTGGCGCTCATTCTTTCCTATGGACGAGAGCTCTAGTTAGATTCAGGGTCCATAATGTTTAGTCTCACTGATAAAGAATGTTGATTATTACACTCTGAACTAGTTCAAACCTCGAGCTGCAGAAAGAGTTCTTCAGAATTGGTTTGGCAACTCGTGACACACCACCTGTCTTGTCAGTTCTCCGGCCGGAGCTCCAAATAAACTGTCAGTGTTTGCCCTCAAAGCTCCAGCTCTCCTCGTGTCTCTCTGAGTCCTGTTTTTAAATTGCTACAGAAGTTTCCCCCATACCTTTGACAGCATAATTAAACCTTGGTATGTAAAGCTCAATAAACATCATTCTAAACTGCACCAAAGGACCGGAAATCATCTGTTCGTGTCTGCGTCTGGATCACTCCATCTCCTCCTGTGAAGTAATGGCAATAAAAGAGTAGGACAATGGAACATTAAAAGTTGCCATTACAAGTGTCATTACACAACAGTGGTGTCTTAGTCTGAAGTTGTGTGAGTGTGTGGGTCTACCATGAGTTATCCATTTCATTTCGTTTTTGGTAAAAGATCTGAAATACCACGACGAAGTTACTACGAGCTCTAAAAAGGTTAATGAAAGAAAATATTCTAAGTCTCAACATAGGAATTCAACAAGGTGACTCACAGGGGCAGAGGCAACAACACAATACTAAAAAATGTAAAATAAATAAAAAATAAATTCTCAATTCAACCCACCATATCATCATTACATTTGAAAGATAAACCCTGAAAGCCTGTTGTCTAGGATTACACATTATCGCCAACTATGATTAACATACTAAAGTATTCCTTAACCCTTAGATGCATAAGTGGGTCTTTTTGGACCCGGTGAGGTGGTTTTTCTTGAAGTATTGTAAATACATTTTTTTATCATTTCATATTCCAGCTATTCCTCAAAAAACATGTTTTGGATATCATGCCTTTCAAATTTTAAATTTTCATTTTTTTATACATTTTAAGAAATTGTAGGTTTTGTATTTCTACCCCAAGCTTCCAAAAGTGGGTCAAAAATGACCCGCATGCATTTCCTATGGGATCCTATGGGAACCTTTGATTCTTATCACCTGTTGCTGTCAGGAATACATTCACTGTGGACCACACAGACTACATCACACATGACACCTCTCAGGAAGATTATTTTACACAGCAAGATCTGATACCTGTCAGTATAATAACAATAATAATAATACATTATATTTTTATAGTTTTTTTAAGGACTAAAATCGTTTTACAATATAAGGGAAGGTTAGGGTGGGGGGTATAGGACTATTGAAACTTGGGCTATGAGTAGACAAGAGGAGAAGAGATGAGTTTTGGAAAGGGACTGGAATACTATGAGGGTCTCAGAATATCGGAGATCTTTGCATCGATATGTTGTAAAAGTTTTTTTTCAAAATGTAAAAAAATGTCTAAAATTATAAATAGTGAAAAATTAAATATCAAATATTTCTAGTGTGAACCAAAATATAATACTAAATATTATACAAGTGATTTATCTTAACCAAAATGACAAAAATGGCATAAAAACACATATTATTCTAATACGGGTCCTTTTTGACCCACTTATGGAAGAGAGTAGGGTCCAGTCACTCAGGCATCTAAGGGTTAACCTTGATTTTAGTAAATGTAATTCTGTCTTCTGCAGTTCAGCCATCAGCCACCAGATGGCGCTGCCGTTCACTTAAAGCAGCCGCTGCGATTTATTGATGCTTTCTTTACCTGTGAGATAAAAACGATTATAAAATATATATATATTTTATGAATCGATAATTTAAAAAGCTGTATTTATTGTCATTCTGGATGTACAGTAACAATCGTGTGACATGCTAAGAGGCTCCAAATAAGATAACAATACATATGAAATATATAAAAAGAAGGCAAATATAATACATTTATGTAAAAGTATAAAATATAAGAAAACTCAAGTGCATATTATATTTTTTAAAACACCAAGGACTAAGCCTAAAAAGCTCATATAAACTCTGAAAACACAACGTTAATGCGTTTTTCTGTGTTTTTGCTAAAGAAAAAATGTATTTTAAAAAGTTTTTCAACACGAGAAACTTACTTTATCCAATAATGACCAGATACTTCCAGCTAAATAATGTCTCACGATATAACTCTTATAACCGTGGTGACAAACCTTATAATAACTGAAATTACTGAAGTTATCAAGTAAGATTTAGTGAACTGTTGTGAAAGGAAAATGTGTTTTTATCTCTGAGGAAGAATGTGTTGCTGACAGGATGTCATCATGTTTGTCTGTGTCAAAAAAGGAGTTACGACAAAGGAATCTCAAATTTATGTTTGCCTAAGGCTCGTGTAAAACAAAGGAATAGCCTTCAGCTAAAATGCTTCCTCACTGACTTCACTGCTGACTTTTCACCTATTTCTGAGGTGAAGTCAACAGGCAATCAAAAGCAAAATGTTAGAAGCTTTTATTTCACACACACACACACACACACACACACACACACACACACACACACACACACACACACACACACACACACACACACACACACACACACACACACACACACACACACACACACACACACACACACACACACACACACACACACACACACACACACACACAAGGCCCACATGTTAAAAGCAATTGAATGGGTTTTGATCTGTCTTAATATTATTGTGTAAAAAGATTACCAATCCGTGAATAAATCTGTAATTTATAAATGTAACACCTTCCACACATGCAGAAACATATTTGTATACTGTAATCAAAAAAGTAATTCGACATTAAATTGATTTACAAGTCAATTAAAAGCATTTGTAATTATAATAATGGTAATATGTCAAACTGGATCTCCCAGTTTGAGAGTCATGTTGTTCATTAGAATTTGAGAGTTTCTTAATTCTAATTTCTTGCATCATTTATATAATTTTCCTTGATTTGGAAAATTTAGAAACGTTTTATTTTGAAGGTTTAAACCGGAAGTACTGCTCCCTTTACTTATTTGTCACTTAATAAATACTGCACCATTTGTATCTAATTTCATGTGTGCTTTAAACCTTTTGTATTTAATTATACAAGTTTAAAATGTTTTATTTTGAAGGTTTAAACAGGAAGTGCTTTCCCTTTTGGGGCTATTCTTCACTTATTTGTCACATAATAAATAATATACCATTTTAATCTAATTTCTGTGAACTTAATCACCCTTTTTATTCAATTATACAAGTTTCAAATATTTTATTTTGAAGGTTTAAACAGGAAGGGCTTTCCCTAGGGGCTCTCCTTTACTTATTTGTCACTTAATAAATATTCCACCATTTAATCTAATTTCATGTGTACTTTATCAGCTTTTTCTTAAATTGTACAAGTTTAAAATGTTTTATTTTTGAAAGTCCAGAAAGGAAGTGCGGTGTCTATCGGGTTCATCGCGGTTCATCAAATGGGTGGAAGCTCAAACCTCCGTGGGAGTTTCTGTTGATTCAGCTTAAACGATGAGCACCGTCAGAAGAACCGGTCGGACCTGCCGAGCTGTGACGCTTCAGGCAAGAGGAACCGGTCGGTCAGGTGAGATCCCTCCGCCAGGCGGGTGCATACAAAAGGCTGAGCTGCAGAGACAGGCAGTGATTTCTCACGTGGATCTCACAGCAGTAACTCAACATGTTTCACCTGCTGGTGCTGGCCGGCGTGGTTCTGGGAGGATACATCTTCCTCACGCAGACTCTCTTCAAAAGGTCCAAATGTAAAGGACAGGCAGCGATGGCCGGCAAGACCGTCATCATCACAGGTGAGTCCTGGGGGGGCGGGGCTAGCACAGGTAACACATGAAAGAGGAACGGTTGAAAAATTGAGATTGCTTATGTAATGTTATGAGACAGAAGCCATGGTCAAAATAAGGACACATGAAACCTTTAACATGATTTACAATATAGATACTGCAAATAAATTAGATTTTAAATGATATAAAAAAAATAAAAACATATAATGAGAAACTTGAGACACATTTTGAATTGATTTAGCTAATTTCAGATGTTTCTTTTGAAATTGTACAATTTATTTCTGAATTGAATGATAAAGAAGTGATATTTCAGAAACTACTTTATTTGTTATTTAAATGTCAGAATAAATCAGGCTGAACATTGAACCAATGAATCGCTAGAAAGACAAATTAAACAAGGATAATGTTGATCAATTCATATTTTTATTTGTTTAGCCAAAGTCACCAATCACTGTGACGTTGTTTCAGATTTTTAAAGACCTTTTTACAATTTTCTGACTAATTTATTAATTGAAGAAAATAGTTTCCTTGATAAAACGAATAACCATTAGTATTGTTCCCTAATTAAGAAACTAAATGATCATTTCCTTTTCATTATTGACCTATTTTTATCCAGTTGTCTTTGCTCTATACCTTGCTCTCTGAACTGCACCAACAAACAAAAGGGGGTTAGGTTTGAACTCGCAGACATTCGACTGGTTCTTCCTGTCAGCATAGTCAACGTGAAGCAGTGTGAACAAAGAAAGCTCAGTCTGAAGGGAACGTCATTAGTTCTGCATAAATCAAAAATGTTGGACACTTTGAAATGCTGATCCAGTGATGGCAGCAGATGGAAAGTCAGAGGGTTGAAAAGTAACTACCAACCCTGAGAGGAAGCGCATTTCATCACAATCCATCCGGTGTTTCACAAGAAAACTGAAAAGCCTACCTTCTGGTGACACTAGTGGGAAATTCAGACGATCACCAGAGTCAGTATGATTCATCCTCTAGGCCCAGGAGTTCAACATTTTTAATCTCAATCAGATCCGATCAAATTTTGAAATCCCTTTTTTTTTTTTTTTTTTTTTTGTGATCCAGGATCAGACAAGTCAGCTAAATGTTGTCCTTGGAGTTCAAAACTATTCAGTAATCAGTCATTACAGTAATTCAGTAATCAAGATGACTAGATCCTGAATATCAGTGCTTTAATCCTACCTATCGCCATCTAGTGGACATGAAAAATAATACAAGGAAGACAAGAGACCACATTGCAGAGGCATCTATTGTCCGCAATTACTTTTGAAAGGTGATGACAGATGATGGACTTTTTTTTTGTTGAAGATATTTTCTCTTTAATCTAAATTACATTTGTGATTGACGATTTTTGCTGTGATACTTTTATGAGCATAAACATTTGTCATCAACATTTGGTTGAAAACACAATAGCCCACCACAAACGTGAGCAAAAATGGAAAAAATAAAATTGATTTCCCATGAAGGCTAAAAATGGTGTATTATTTCAGTTAACAAACTTTGCCATCTTATTTAACTTGAAACATATTTTCAAATAAATTGTACAGTACATTTTGCTCTGGAAATCCACCCCTCTGGTGGGATCAGGATAATCCAGTTGTTTGGGATCAAACTGATCCCAATCCTGTGTTGTCGGTTTGAACTACCCGTTTTGAAGATTTGATCCAGATTAAAGCTTGGATTAGATTTCCTGATCTGATATGAAAGTGATCCTAATCCCGTTTTTAGGTTTTGAACTCCCCAAAATCCAAATCTGATTTGATCAGATAGGGATTAAAAGTTTTGAACTCCTGGGCCCTGGGGACAATGATTGGTCGTACCCAAATTGGGGACGATCCATCCAGTAAATGTCGATGTATTTTTGTGATTACATAAAAAAACATTGATATACTGGTAGCTAGGCCCGCACAATGAACTGAAATGTTATCAAAATCAAACGATGGACTACTTCATGATCAGTAAGTACAATAATTAGTAAGGGCAAAATATGTGATGATATCTGAATGTGAAGTATTGTAGAGGTGCAGAGTAGTTCCAGATTAGTATACGGAGAAACCCTTGTGTGGTACAGATGCTCTTTTTTCAATAATAATGTGAAATCTGATTAAATAATCCCTATCATATTGCAACTGCGTTATCAGGCAACAATAGTCCCTCGATTATAAAAGGGAATGTCCCTGAGCACTTCAATATCTACTTTAAAGCCAAATCCCAGGTTTATTCTTACACAATTTGCCAAATCTTTAAAACAATAAACAGAAACAGACGCGCATTGATCAGAACTGTTTCATCATTATTTATCATTGCTGCCATGATGTGTTGTTGCTTCTGAAGGCGGGAACACGGGCATCGGTAAAGCCACGGCTCTGCGCCTGGCCGGCCGGGGGGCCAAAGTGATCCTCGCCTGCCGAAACCGGGACAAGGCCCAGGACGCCATCGCTGATATACAACAGGTGGGGACAGAAGACAACAATTACTCCTGACATTAAGAATACAATAATACAATCCTATGTACATGCATAGCGTCTCTACTGGGACATGTCTCCATGCTTTAAAGACTTCCCCTATTGTGCAAAATCCACTTCTTCATGTCTCTTCTTCATCAACATGTGTCCCCTCTTCTTCTACATCAACATGTGTCCCCTCTTCTTCATGTCTCTTCTACATCAACATGTGTCCCCTCTTCTTCTACATCAACATGTGTCCCCTCTTCTTCTACATCAACATGTGTCCCCTCTTCTCCATGTCTCTTCTACATCAACATGTGTCCCCTCTTCTTCATGTCTCTTCTACATCAACATGTGTCCCCTCTTCTTCATGTCTCTTCTACATCAACATGTGTCCCCTCTTCTTCATGTCTCTTCTACATCAACATGTGTCCCCTCTTCCTCATGTCTCTTCTACATCAACATGTGTCCCCTCTTCTCATGTCTCTTCTACATCAACATGTGTCCCCTCTTCTTCATGTCTCTTCTACATCAACATGTGTCCCCTCTTCCTCATGTCTCTTCTACATCAACATGTGTCCCCTCTTCTCATGTCTCTTCTACATCAACATGTGTCCCCTCTTCTTCATGTCTCTTCTACATCAACATGTGTCCCCTCTTCTTCATGTCTCTTCTACATCAACATGTGTCCCCTCTTCCTCATGTCTCTTCTACATCAACATGTGTCCCCTCTTCTTCATGTCTCTTCTACATCAACATGTGTCCCCTCTTCTTCATGTCTCTTCTACATCAACATGTGTCCCCTCTTTTTCATGTCTCTTCTACATCAACATGTGTCCCCTCTTCCTCATGTCTCTTCTACATCAACATGTGTCCCCTCTTCTCATGTCTCTTCTACATCAACATGTGTCCCCTCTTCTCATGTCTCTTCTACATCAACATGTGTCCCCTCTTCTCATGTCTCTTCTACATCAACATGTGTCCCCTCTTCTCCATCTCTCTTCTACATCAACATGTGTCCCCTCTTCTTCATGTCTCTTCTACATCAACATGTGTCCCCTCTTCTTCATGTCTCTTCTGCATCAACATGTGTCCCCTCTTCTCCATGTCTCTTCTACATCAACATGTGTCCCCTCTTCTTCATGTCTCTTCTACATCAACAT
Organism: Notothenia rossii; assembly: GCF_949606895.1. Taxonomy (NCBI): domain Eukaryota; kingdom Metazoa; phylum Chordata; class Actinopteri; order Perciformes; family Nototheniidae; genus Notothenia; species Notothenia rossii. Next base: position 82,852,070 of record NC_136905.1, on the reverse strand, counting down.
GTGTCCCCTCTTCTTCATGTCTCTTCTACATCAACATGTGTCCCCTCTTCTCATGTCTCTTCTACATCAACATGTGTCCCCTCTTCTTCATGTCTCTTCTACATCAACATGTGTCCCCTCTTCTTCATGTCTCTTCTACATCAACATGTGTCCCCTCTTCTCCATGTCTCTTCTACATCAACATGTGTCCCCTCTTCTTCATGTCTCTTCTACATCAACATGTGTCCCCTCTTCTTCATGTCTCTTCTACATCAACATGTGTCCCCTCTTCTCATATCTCTTCTACATCAACATGTGTCCCCTCTTCTCATGTCTCTTCTACATCAACATGTGTCCCCTCTTCTCATGTCTCTTCATCAACATGTGTCCCCTCTTCTTCATGTCTCTTCTACATCAACATGTGTCCCCTCTTCTTCATGTCTCTTCTACATCAACATGTGTCCCCTCTTCTTCATGTCTCTTCTACATCAACATGTGTCCCCTCTTCTCATGTCTCTTCTACATCAACATGTGTCCCCTCTTCTCCATCTCTCTTCTCCATCAACATGTGTCCCCTCTTCTTCATGTCTCTTCTACATCAACATGTGTCCCCTGTTCTCCATGTCTCTTCTACATTAACATGTGTCCCCTCTTCTCATGTCTCTTCTACATCAACATGTGTCCCCTCTTCTCCATGTCTCTTCTACATCAACATGTGTCCCCTCTTTTTCATGTCTCTTCTTCATCAACATGTGTCCCCTCTTCTTCATGTCTCTTCTACATCAACATGTGTCCCCTCTTCTCATGTCTCTTCTACATCAACATGTGTCCCCTCTTCTCATGTCTCTTCTACATCAACATGTGTCCCCTCTTCTTCATGTCTCTTCTAAATCAACATGTGTCCCCTCTTCTCCATGTCTCTTCTACATCAACATGTGTCCCCTCTTCTTCATGTCTCTTCTACATCAACATGTGTCCTCTCTTCTTCATGTCTCTTCTACATCAACATGTGTCCCCTCTTCTTCATTTCTCTTCTACATCAACATGTGTCCCCTCTTCTCCATGTCTCTTCTACATCAACATGTGTCCCCTCTTCTCCATGTCTCTTCTACATCAACATGTGTCCCCTCTTCTTCATGTCTCTTCTACATCAACATGTGTCCCCTCTTCTTCATGTCTCTTCTACATCAACATGTGTCCCCTCTGTGGAAAGAGACTCTGAAAGTTTCAGGAACAAAGATTCTCTCTCTTTTTGATCCATTTCTATAAAAACCTGTCTGAAAATGAGCTGATCAGATTTTGGCCACTTTATGATGTCATAACGATGTTTTGTCTTGAGTAACCATTAGCCAATAAGTAACCAAGGTAACCCCCCCCCCCCCCCAAATCACCTGAATCACCTGAATCTCCTCCTAGAGCTCCATTGAGTTCTTTCAAACCAAATGTCTCTCAGAGGGGCGTGGGGAGGGGCTCCTTATTTTCATCTAAAGTAACAGACAGAGAATCAGCACTTTGGAAACAGGGCTGAAACAGAGGGGATTATGGGTAATGCTGCAATGATCTGTTTGGTGTTTCAGCCAATCAGAGACAGGCTCTGGATATATCTGAGACCTGTGATATATGGATGCAGAACAGCATAGGGGACCTTTTTTTAAATGTTCAAAAAGCTCTTTGTTGTTCTCATACTGCCTGTGCTGCAGCACCTCTTTTCACCCTCTGTCTGAAACCAGAGCCCAGTCTGCTCTGATTGGTTAGCTGGTCGGCTCTGTTGTGATTGGTCAACCACTTAGAGATGTCCCGCCCCTTAGCCTATCACGTACAATGTGCGCCAGCCAATAGAAGCACAAGTGTTGAATAGTGATGTCACTGTGTTCCAGAAGTAAACAAAGGATACCATTTACATGCACTAAAACCTATACAACACACTTAAGAAAAGTGAAAACCCCAAAAAGCATAATATAGCCTCAAAGTAATTTTACTAAAGTATATTGTATGTTATTTTCCTCTTGACCTGACGATGATCTTGTTGCAGGAAACAGGAAGTACTGATGTGTTCTACATGCAGCTGGACCTGGCCAGCATGAAGTCCGTCCGCAGCTTCGCAGAAACGTTCCTGAAGACCGAGTCCAGACTGGACCTGCTCATCAACAACGCTGGTACACACACACACACACACACACACACTGGCCCTGATAGGAACAAGCGCGCCGTGCGAAAGACAGGAACTTGAAGACGTTGCAATAAACAGGAACTTGAGGACGTTGCAATTCTGCCTTCAACCGACCCGTCGATCAGCGGCTGGCAGCCGTACAGCAAATCGCGGTGCAGCAGAACTTCCACAGTGGACCTTCGCCTGACGGTCGCTTCCTCGTCGATCCGTCCATAGCCTTGCTTCCCGTTCCCTCCTCACCTCGTAGCTTCACCTTTTCCGTTCTCCTGGCTCTCTGTAAATGCCCCGGCTCCTCGCTTTAACCAACCACCGGCCAATCCACGTAGCTCCCTGGAAGGCTGGGCAGGTAGCAGCCAATCACGCTGCCCTCATCCAGCTGATTCACATCAGCTGCGACAACACACATACTCCGCCCACCTGACAGGCTAACCCTTTTTATGAATGGAAACACACATTTGTCCCCACTTCTGCTTAAAATACATATACACACAGTAAATATAACACATTTGACATACAAAAATCCCATCCCTACTGGCAACACACACACACACACACACACACACACACACAGTTACATAAACGTTTGATTTAAACCATAACATTATATTAAAGTTAGGACGAGAATACAATCGAAACCTTAATAACTGCAAATTCTTGTAACCATACTAAAGTGAAATCCTTACTAGTTCACCTAAATCATGTCAACAGTGGTCACTCAGTACATTTAATCAAATACTGCACTTGTAATTTACTTGATTATCTCTATTGTATGGCCACCATACTTCTATTTACTCAACAATATCTAAGAGGTAAATACATGTACGTTACTTTATAGATTTTATGTACCAAGCATGATAAACTGTTAAAACATGATCGTAAACCATTTTTAAAAAGAAATGTTTTTCACACAAAGGGTCGAAAAACAAGATAAAAAGAGAACACAGAGTACCAGCAGAAAGGATGTGTCCAATCCAACTTTATTTATAAAGCGCTTTACAGAGAGATATATATAAAATCCCACAGCTCAGCTCACAAAACATAAAAATAAGTATAAAAGGTACAAACACAAAACAAACCAGAATAAACGTAACAATTACAAAATAAAAATAAAAACAGCCATAGAGTAAAAACAATAGACCACTGAAAGCAAATAAAAGCAACAATCGACTTGGTTTCGAATGCTAAGGAGAAGAGCTGGGTTTTAAGACGGGTAAAACATATGTTTGACCCGAAAGGAGAAGCTCAGGTGAACCTCAGGTGAGACAACGGGCACACCTGTCTGCCATCACTGTTTTCACTTCACAAAGGAGTAAGACACAGGTCTCTTGTACGCTTCTTTTCATTCAACTGACACCAGAATATTGAGGACGAAAGGAGAGACGCCGGAGCACATGGTGTCAAATCAAGTTTATTTATACAACCCAATATCACACATTTTACATTTGTCTCAGGGGAGGTTTCAGTTTTTTCAATTTTTTGTTTTGCTTTTACTTGATTTGTGTTTGCTAATTCAATCAAGCCAGATCTATTTATATTGTTGTAGTATTAGTATGCTTCAGATATTGTAATATGAGTTCTTGGGTTTACATTTTTAAAACTGCATTTTGCTATTTATTTTTAAATGTATATAATATTTAATTCAACCTTATTTTTTTCTATTGTTTAGCATATGTATGAAAAGCGCTTGATCGCAGATATAAAAGTGAACCAGGCTTTAAAGGTCACCTATTATGCAAAATCCCCCCCCCCCTTATCACCTGAATCTCCTCCTAGAGCTCCATTGAGTTCTTTGTAACCAAATGTCTCTCAGAGGGGCGTGGGGAGGGGCTCCTTATTTTCATCTAAAGTAACAGACAGAGAATCAGCACTTTGGAAACAGGGCTGAAACAGAGGGGATTATGGGTAATGCTGCAATGATCTGTTTGGTGTTTCAGCCAATCAGAGACGGGCTCTGTATATATCTGAGACCTGTGATATATTGATGAACAGTATAATAGGGGTCCTTTTAAAAGTGTGTGTGTGTGTGTGTTGCAGGTCTGGTGGGTGACGGGCGGACAGAGGACGGGTTTGGGATCCAGTTGGGAGTGAACCACCTGGGACACTTCCTGTTGTCTCACCTGCTGCTGGGACGCCTGAAGGAGGCCGGGGGGGGCCGGGTGGTCACTCTGTCCTCCATGGCTCACAGCTGGGGACACATCGATCCGGAGGTAAAACACCCGTCATCACACAAATATTAGAAGGGTGGAGAAGAAAACTAATTGTGAATATTTTTGACTGATATTGCGATTTGATGCATGAAATTGAATGGATCATTATCTCATGTTATACTGTATGTGTTGTTAAGTCTGTAAAATATAATTTATACGTTCATTTAGTTTTGCTGATTTAATATTAAGGAATGTGATAAATATTGTAAAGCCATACTAAGGTATGAACAAGAGGAATTTTAATACAATCTCCTTCTTTTATACTTTTTAATTAATGTTCTCATATCTGTCAACCCATATTTCTTAAATCCTCCCTTTTTGATTCCTATTTTTTTAATTTATATTCACCTCTCAGAATAGTCACATCAAGTCTTTACGTGAATGTCCTTGTTAACAGAAACTTTGTGACTGAGCATCAGAACCTGTTCTTGAGTTTCAGGTATTACTTTGGTTCAGGTGTGACATAATGATATTATTATGTCACATAAAGACATTCCTGCGCGCTCTGCAGAGAACATTCTCCCCCCCCCCTCTCACTCACTCAGGTGATGCTGTGTTCATGAACTTGTTGTTGTGTTCAGGCTCTGGAGGTGGACAAACACCTGGGCACCGGCAAATACAGCTGGCAGTTCTTCTACGCGTACTGCAACAGTAAGCTGTGTAACGTGCTCTTCACCCACGAGCTCGCCAAGAGGCTGAAGGGATCCAACGTGACCTGCTACAGCCTGCACCCAGGTGAACAAACACACTTCTGACAAACATCTCGGAGGGAAACGTCTGAATAATGTTTCCTAAGTGCTGGAACTGAAGACACCTCATCACACTGAACATTAGCCACCTGTAGCTTAGCGGTGGTGACGTGAAGTCATGTGACCGTGCTGTAGTTCCTTTATAGCCCAACATTAGCCTCCTTTAGCTTAGCGGTGGTGACGTGAAGTCATGTGACCGTGCTGTAGTTCCTTTATAGCCCAACATTAGCCTCCTTTAGCTTAGCGGTGGTGACGTGAAGTCATGTGACCGTGCTGTAGTTCCTTTATAGCCCAACATTAGCCACCTTTAGCTTAGCGGTGGTGACGTGAAGTCATGTGACCGTGCTGTAGTTCCTTTATAGCCCAACATTAGCCTCCTTTAGCTTAGCGGTGGTGACGTGAAGTCATGTGACCGTGCTGTAGTTCCTTTATAGCCCAACATTAGCCACCTTTAGCTTAGCGGTGGTGACGTGAAGTCATGTGACCGTGCTGTAGTTCCTTTATAGCCCAACATTAGCCTCCTTTAGCTTAGCGGTGGTGATGTGAAGTCATGTGACCGTGCTGTAGTTCCTTTATAGCCCAACAGTAGCCTCCTTTAGCTTAGCGGTGGTGATGTGAAGTCATGTGACCGTGCTGTAGTTTCTTTATAGATTAACTTTCGCTTTTACGTCAAACATGATAAAGTGGTGTTAATATGTGGAGATTATCCTGCTGAACAAAACACAACTATCCTAAACGTGCCACAGAGCCTATTTGCTTTTTGTCAAGGGAGCCTTTGTGATGCTTACATCTGGGTCGCCCTACAAAAATCTACATTTGCATCAAATAAAGCGCAAATATATTGCACAGCCAAGTCGAAACACTTTTTAGAGCAGTTATAAACTTAATTTCAATTGCTATGACTCACATTTTCTAATGCAAATTGAAATGCATCTTAAAGGTCCCATGTCATGGCCATTTCTACTGATCATATTTCCATTGTTGAGGTCTATTAGAATAGATTTACATTGTTCAATGTTCCAAACTCACATTGGTTTCTCATACAGCATCTCTGTATAGCATGTGTATTCACTCTCTGTCCTACACGGCTTGTTGGAGCTCCTCCCTCCCCCTCCACTGTGCTCTGATTGGTCAGCTCTCCCACTGTTCTGAGTCCACCACCGTTACAGCAGAACACCAGTGATTATGTTTTACAATGGCGTTTGTTAGCAACCAGAAAAATGACACCAGTAATGACAAACAGATGAGAATGCTGCGTCGGGTCTTGTTGGCGCGAGGAGCGGACAGTGTGAGCTGGGTTAATTTCCTGCTTGCTGCGTGGGGTCTGCGAGACATCGCGAATGGACGCGGGAAGGGGGGGGGGGGGGGGGGTGCTGAGGGGGTTGCAGCACCCCCATCTGTGAGGCTCCACTAGCAGAAAAACCATCATGACACACAAGGGGACGGGTAATGCCGGGACCGGAAAAGCATGCCATGGGACCTTTAAAACAGGCAAATTGAAACCTAATAGCCGCTTTTACACCAAGTACTTTGCCGTACTTAGTGTCCAGCACTTAGTGCAAGCACTTAGTACCCCCCATGGAACGAAGTACAGATCGCGTTCACACCGGAATAAGCCTTCCGAGTAAATCGCCAGAACACCGACACCTCCTCATCTCCACCGCGCCCATGTTTTTTTTGGTGTTGCCATAAATTATTCTCTCTCTGTTGATGCGCGGGGCTAATGCTAATAATGCTAATGCAAATACAAATCTCAAAACTTTTCAGAGTTTTACGGGGCGTGGTTTGCAATTCGCCCAGCCAATCGAAATTGGTACTTTTTTCTCCCCAGGATAGTCCCACCTCTCTAGCAGGCACTAACAATGGGGGTAAAGGTTCTTGGAACTAAGTTCTCTTTTTGGTGTGAACGCAAAATAAAGGGTACTAACGGAACTAAACGGGGAAAAGTACGGGTAAAAGTTCTCCGGTGTGAACGCGCCTATTTATACACTACCTGACTCGTATTCGAATTAAAGGAATTAAAGATGTCATTCGTGGCTCTAAATGTCCAGTTTAGTTCCTAGCTAGTGAAGCATTTCTCATGTGAATGGAGTTGTGCTGGTTAAATTTTGTCGAACATCAAAACCTCAGTATTCCTAAAATAGCTTTGCGGCGTGGTTACAGGTACAACCAGTGGTGTTTTTATATGTACAAAAGTGGTGGGGCACAAAAAAGTTGTGTGTGTGTATATGAGTGTGTATATGTATATGTGAACCACGCCCCTTAGCTGTGATATAATGAGCATATACCACGGCCTGTCGTGAGCTATTGCTTAAATATACATGCTTTTGCAGTGAGGTTCATGGCTGGTGAGGCACTGGCTCTGACTCTTCAGGTTTACAAATATAGTATTTTGACCTAAATCAAAATATAATATTATTTTCAAAAGCTTTTTTTGTCTGATGCTTCGATTGAATTTTAAACGGACAGTTCAACAAAAGGATACCCAACATTTTTTTATTTTATCATTTACCTATTGAATTGTTCTCTCTTAGTAAGATCCCATTTTCAATAAAATGGTGGTCTTACCTTGACTTGAAGATGAAGTCCATTTGCCTATCCTTCTGGACAAACATCTCTTACTTTTTTGTAAAAGTCCTCCTTATCTTCTTCTAGTTTGAAAAGTTGAATCATAAATCTAATCGATAGATTTATGATTAGAAAATTATAAAAGTAGGGTAGACATGTGGATATTATCTGGCTGAACAAAACCTGCATTAATCTAACAGGTACGTTTCCCACAGATCTTATTTTGAGCTATTTTCTAAAATCCCATGGAGAAATCTCATTGTTATTTTGTCGAGGGAACCCATGCGCAGCTTACTTCCTGGTTTTAGGATGCGTCTCTCTCCTCCTCTTCACACACCACACTTTTCGCGGCACACGTACTTACAACCAATCAGCTCTGAATTATGTGAGATGACGTATGGTGGGGATGGCAGCACTCTGCCCCTATGGTCATTATTTTTTTGCCACACACATTAGAGACACGGCAGGCAAAAACATCGTTTTTCAAGCACTGGTCAATTTTGAGATTTTGTGCTATTTTGATTCTATAACATGTTTTCTTTCAGGCTTTTGGAAGGAAAACGTACAAAATACACATTTAAGTGTTTATTTGACAATAGTTTGTCTATTTGCGTCAGTAGATTTCTCCTAAATTCACCAAAAGTTAGCTTTCTAACGTAACATAAAGTACCGCGACCGCTGTGTGCACCATGTCAACAGAGATATCGTTGGAAAGCTCTGTCTCTCCTGCACAATTTCATCGGATCCAAATATGGTCATTTCCTTTGTATCAGCGACCAATCGGGAAAGCACAAAGGGGTCTTAAACCAAGAAACGAAATCTCATTGGCTGGTGTCAATTTCAGACAACGTGATTCGTTCAGATGCGTCACGTGGTGTGCTAAAACACTTCCTTGTTAGCTTTCCGCTAGAAATTGAAATCTCAAAATGGCAAAAGAACAGCGAAAAAAAAGTTTACAGAGAAGATGACAACAATTATCCCTTGCACGAAGCAAGATTATACAAAAAACAAATGACCCCGAACATGAAATACCTTCACGGAGTGCGTCGAGGCGCAAGCTGTCATCCAGAGAACAGGAGGGCTTAGCTAGCGCCTCGCTGCAATCTTTAAAGGTCCTTTTCTCCAAATGAGTTTTTTTCCTACTCTGAGTTCGAAATTTCAACTTCAGTAGCACGTAGACACACCAAACCTTCCAGTTATATTCCTATCAATATTATGAAGGCTTTTACAGAAGGGTTTGTTCATATATCATTCATAGCCTGAATTATACAACATTGTATATCTAAAAACATGGCAAAAATTGATATTTTAGGGCTGTTGACAGTATTTTCTGATTTATGGAGTGATAAAAAGAGATATCCAAAATCCCTTCTGTAAAAGCCTTAGATACTAATATGACTATAAAATGAAACAAGAATTTTGAACCTGGCTTAATCCAAAGTTCAGATTTCGATTCCTGAAATGTGTTAAAATATGCACATATTTGATGACATAATGGCTAATTTGCATATTTAAACATGCTATTTCAGAAAACTTGTAATAAAAAAGACAATTGCCTTATTGTAAGTAATTAACTGGAGAAATGTCTAGCTGATACCTTTAAGTTAAAAAAATTACCCTATTCACCTGGGGTGTCTCGCCTTAAATAGGACAATACTCTGAGCATGCGCAGTGTAGTTTTTACAGTCACCGTTCACTTAGACAGTGAGAGGGAGGGGCATGATCGGGTGTTGTCCCACATGGCTCTAAACAGCTCAATAGGCACACACTGTAGACACTAATTAGAAGAACACAGACTAAAACAGCAATGTACAGACGAATCAAATGATTAAACATGATCTTAAAATATATTTTATATATTTATTTTTTTGTAATCATTATTTTTAATACTTTCTGCTGACACTAGGGGGGCTGTGCCTGCCCCTAATGACCAGTCGCCACTGGGTACAACCCACCACACCTGTGATGAAGGGTGTGTTAGTGTGAAGTTGCAGTCTTGTCTTACCTCATGCTTGCACTAACCCAGGTGTCTCTCCTCCTGCAGGTGTGGTTCGCACCGGGCTGTCCCGTCACTGCAGTCTGTGGCAGAAGGTGTTCATCGAGCCCATCGCCCGGCTGCTGTTCCTGGACCCGGAGGCCGGCGCTCAGACCACGCTGCACTGCTGCCTCCAGGAGGGCATCGAACCTCTGAGCGGGCGCTACTTTTCCTGCTGCGCCGTGCAGGAATCATGCCCGAAGGCCCGGGACGACGCCGTGGCCCGGAAACTGTGGGAGGTCAGCGAGAGGCTCTGTGGAATCTCTTAAAACACTTACTGTAAATGGATTGTTAAGTCCAGGAGGGATCAAAGTAAAAAAACTGTTCACTCTGTCTTTGTTTTCCCGCCCTTTTGGTTTTCTTCCCGCCTTTTTATGATTGTTTGCCCCGCCCTGAGTCTACTTCCCCAGCTCTGTAATTTTTTTGTTATTAGTTCTGTGTGTACATACGCCTCTCTTTCCCAGAGTTTTTCTGGGCGTTGATGTTTACCGTGGTAACATTTCTGTAAGACTTGTCAAATTGCCTGTACCCATGTCATGATATAAATTGGTTCAACGTTTTGCTGTGGAGCATCTTTTATTTACAGTATTCCTCCCCTCTGGGAACACATGCTGTTATTTGTTGTCTGTTTATTGCACTCAGTAAATTGATCACGATCTGACTTTTATTTGCTGCTGGTTCACTTTAATATTAACTTATAAAGGGGAACTCCTGAGTCTGTAGTACAGAATGTTGCCTTTCTAGGGACCTTACTGGACAAGACATTTTTATCTCCTGTGGTATTCATCTATTATGCTACTGTAATATATTTCACACGGTAAAAATAGTCTTTACATGTTTGGCTTAGAACCCATTTTGTTAATCATTAATGAATTGATGTTCTTATTAATATGTTTTAATAATGAGGTTTGAAATCCAGGACTTAAAAATATTAAAATAAGTGACAAGAAGTTTTTGCCTGAAATTGCTTGTAAAAAAACAGACGAATTCAGTTCTGAATATTATTCACAAGAGTTACAGTACAGTAAGAGATCCAAAGTTTTTTAATGAATCTTAGTGTCTCAGGTTTTATCAGGAAAGTTAACAAAAGATTCCCCGTGACTGGTAACAATTATATCATCAGATTATTTATTGATAATGTAAAGGTGATCATGTGAGCAGGGAGCATGTGCTACAGCCAGAAACGTACATTATTAAAACAATTATGAAATCACAAAAACATTTTTAACATTAGCGTCAGATTTGTTACACCACATAGTACCTGCAGGCAGAGAGCGAAGGAAGGAGAGACTTGAATTCAATACTGAAGCGTTAACATCAGTGAACAAATTAAACAGTGAACATATCGCTGGTTCAGAGAAGCTGCTTGTTCACGGCGCCATCTGGTTCGTCTTCGGTCCTCTCTTCTTTAAAACCATAACACTGCAAAGAGAACAAATGCATCAGTTAGCCAAAACCCAAAGTCTTGCTGTAAAGAACAAATGGAATATGTAAGATCACTGACATCATCCTCCTGTTAAAGAGACCTCTGATCTTTACCTACAGTACTGACCTTTGACCTTGAGCCTCACCGATCTCTTCCATATGACGTCTCCGTCCCTTTCGACGGTGCATGAGTATGCACCGATGTCTTCATGACTGGGGTTAATCAGGGTCAGACTGAGGTCTCCAGCTTGCAGGGGGTTTTCCCTCGTCTTTGTGCGGCCTCTGTAAGAGTCATGCTGCACCTCAGACATGTCTTGGCCATTCTGATACACATGGACTGTCGAGGAATTGTATAACTCGAAACGTTTCCATTTCACCGTTGCATCTGCAGGCAGCCGAGCTCTGGTTTTGAAGGGCAGTGTGACACATTTAGCCCGATCCCCGACCGCCACCACCTCCTGGGGGACTAAAAGGGAAAACAGACCCTCAATTACAAACAGCATCATTGGTGATAACATCTGATTTCATATCATTTGAGTCCATTGAATGGATAAATGGCTAATGGCTATCAGTGGTTATTAATGTCCTAGATAAGGATGAGAATGGGCCGGGACAGAATGTGTGGTAGTGTATGGATGCAAGTAGGAATGTCTATTTAAAATGTAACCATGATAATCAACCTAATTCTTAACGCCTAGTTTTGGTGATAGATCTTAAACTGAAACCAAACAGAATTAAAACTCTTTGGGAATGGGAGTCAGGAGCCTCATCCCAATACCCCTCCTCGACTCCTCTCTTCCCCTCCTCCGGGACTTGACCCGGAAATCGATCAAGACACGCCATTTTGAAGGACTTCCCAATAGCTGAAATGCACACGGAGGAGTCGAGGAGGGGTGAGGGAGGAGACGAAAGGGAGAATACACGCGAGCAGACCCGCCCCCAACTTCACAGCTGGCCTCGCCCCCACCTGGCCCCGCCCCCACCTTCACAGCTGGTCCATTTCAACAGAGGAAAACCGACAACTGGAAGATGAGTGGAAAACCGTCCCATAAATGTATAAGTGCTCACAGCTCCGTGGGAATTATTATGTGCAATTCATTTCTAAAAGGCTTTCACGTTACTATAACTATATTTGTATTTAAATGTAGGCTACGTTTTACACCAAAACGGAACACAAAAGCAGGACCAACCATCATACATTGAATTCCTTGACTAACAAGAGAAAGATTCATTCATTTAAATAAATATTTAACAACAAACGGGCCGGTTCAAAGGGTTAATCAGTTAAGCCCGATGAGAGGGGATACAGCTGTGCACGTCATCATTAACAGACGTCGTTTAAGAGTGACGTTTGAGTGAACGAGGACATCCCAATTAATACCTGAGGACTCCTCTGTCCTCGCGTCACCTTCTTGTGTCTCTTGCTCGCATCTTACGGAGGCGGAGCTAAGATGCAAGGAAGGGACGCGAGTGAGGGAAAGGAGGAGTCGAGGAGGGGTATTGGGATGAGGCTAGGGTGTATTATGGGGCGGTGCGGCCATTTTGGAGGATAGAGTCTAGGGCCCTTTCTCATTTCATCAAATCCCCCTCCTCGACTCCTCGGTCCTCCGGTAGTGACCCGGAAATGAATTTCAGCGCGCCATGTTGAAGGACATCTAATTTCTCTAAATGCACTTCGAGGAACGTGGATCGAGCGTCGAGGAGGCTCTCTGGAGGAGCTATAACCGAGGAGACACTCATGGGTCCTCCACGGTCCTCCACGGCTCCTTCGTGGATGCATTTCCGGGAACAGAGATGTTTCAAAGAGTCGTGACGCACGGCCGGACTTATCTCAGCCAATCACAGCTCTGCATGCATACCCTGGATATTATTTCAGTAACTGCTTTCATGGCGACGCAATGTTTACAGAGGGAACAGCTGCTAGGTCCGTGCAGAAAGCAGAGCAGTGTGTTTAATATATATCACTCAGTATAACAGGCCTACTCTCTGTATTTGCTTTAGTTTAGTAGATATCTACAAACAAAGAGTTAATCTTTTTCTAAAACCATTTAGTGCTTCACTTAATAAAATACACAACGGCTGTTAGGCTGATTATGCTTTAGGAGCTGCAGGTGTGTGTGGTGCAGTGTGTAGGTGTGTGTGTGGTACAGTGTGTAGGTGTGTGTGGTGCAGGGCATAGGTGTGTGTGTGTGGTACAGTGTGTAGGTGTGTGTGTTGTACAGTGCGTAGGTCTGTGTGTGTGGTACAGTGTGTAGGTGTGTGTGTGGTGCAGGGCGTAGATGCGGCGGACAGACGGGTCTCCGTTGGTTTGGCGTCCTATGCTTACTTTTAATACTTGTAAATAAAACTTTTGGCACGTAATTTCAATTCCTCATTGTAGCGAGAGGGGAGAGGGGGCGATATATCCAGTCTCTGATAGTGTTGCGTTATTATGAGAGTGCTCTGTTTGATTCTGAAATTGTATATATTTATATAAATATACACATATATATGTGTGTGTGTGTGTGTGTGTGTGTGTGTGTGTCCGCATCTGTAGCCTGCTATTGTCTCATTATACCGCACTGTGAATGAATTAAAAGTAAATATATATAAGTCTTCATGAACACATCTGTCCATCAGACAGAGGGCTGCTGTGCCTCCTGTCATCATTAATGGACGTCTCTTTAAAATGACCGCTCAGAGGAGAGGAGTTCTCATTTCTCTAACCGCCTGCTGCTTCCCCTCCTCTCTCCTCGGCTCCCCTCCTCGGCTCCTCCGCTCGCATCTCCTGTGGGCGGCAGCAAGTCTCGAGGAAAGGAGTCGAGGAGGGGAGTCGAGGAGGGGAGTTAGAGAAATGAGAAAGGGCCTAGCAAATGCAGCAGCAGTCAACATTTATCAGCTTTTTCTCATCCTTAATGAATAAACTACATTCGAAAGATAAAAGCCTTAACAAAGAGAAGCTCTTCACTGAAGCAGGAGAGTATTATTAATATATATTAATATTTAATCAATGAATTAAGTAAAAGTAAAACAGGTTCATGCTAACTCGCTGTAGGCATACAGGTCAGTCAACAGGTTGCGATCACTAGTATCCTTTAAAGGTTGCTGACTTGCTGTTGATGAAGTTACATTCTCTATAACATGCTAGCAGCTGCAGTCTACACTCTGGTATCTAAAATACTGACCATTGACTCGGAGCCGTACTACTTTCTGTGTCACGGCTTCTCTGTCCTTGTGGACGGTGCAGATGTAGGTTCCACTGTCTCTGTAGCACGGGTCCCTGAGGGTCAGACTGAGGTCTTTGGTTTTCAGCGGTTCCTTCTGCATCTTTGTGCGATTGGAATAAAACTCATCCTGTCTAATAAGATCGTTGTTGCCGTTACAATATTTGTGGACCCTCATTGGCTCTGGAGCGCAACGGCTCCACTCCACGGTGACGTCTTCAGGCAGAGGGACTATGGTTTTGTAAGGAAGTTTTACAAAGGAGACCCCCTCTTTCACCACTACAGAAGAGACTGAGAGGGAAACAAACAACAGCATCAGCAGCACGAACACACAAACTGTGATCTTAGGTCCTGTGACAACATACTACATACCTGTGATGGTTTTGTACCAACCCAAGGCAGCTACAGCCAGAGCAAGACAAACAGCCAGAGCAAGACCTACCTCAGGAGGGAATATGGGCCGTTCTGTTGGCAACATAATCAACAACATGACTTTCTGTTACTGTACACCAAACAGCAACATTATTATACGTATAAACTTCTTTTTTTTTATTCTAATAAAGTCATAAGTAGAAAAGGGGGTTAGGGTTTGTTCCTTACCTGTAACCTGCAGGCGCACAATTAGCCTTGAAATGTCATTTTCATTGTTATGGACGTGGCAGGTGTAGACGCCGCTGTCAGAGAGTTGGGGTTGTTTCAGAGTGAGGCGGAAGTCTCCAGTTATCAGAGCATAAGTTGACGTAGATGTTCGGCCGCTGTAATGCTGGTTTTGAAAACGGGGCTCCTTTTCGTCAAGAGGCTGGTGGACGGTTGAGGGATTCAAACCGAAGCGACTCCACACCACTGTTGTGTCCTTACTAAGAAACCAGGATGACTGGCAGGGCAGCTGGACAGACTCCTCCCCCTCATACACTGTAATGGTTGAGTTATGTTGGGGAACTGGGAGGACACACAAAATGATGTCTCAAATATTGATGTCAAACCTCCTCAAACCCCTCAGGATCAAGCTCCGTACTATGGGAGACCGGGCCTTCTGCTCAGCTGCTCCCAGTCTGTGGAACGCTCTCCCCAACCACATGAGAGCACCACAGACCGTGGATGCTTTTAAAAAAGGCCTCTAAGCCCATCTGCTCAATAGAGCCTTTTCCTAGACCTTTTATTTGTTACTACCCTTTTATTTATTTGTATTGCTTGTTTTTACTGCTTTTTATGCATTCTACCGGGTTGTGTACTGTTTCTAAATTGCTCACTGCTTGTAGCACTTCGGGATTTGAACTCAAATATGAAGTGCGTTATAAATGAAACCCATTATTATTATGTATATATTATCTAAAATAACTTCTTTGCACGTCAAAAACATACAACCATTAAATGTACAAATACCTACAAATATATGCATAGACATGTTTACGAACTTAAAAGGATATATACATGGCGTTCAGTACATTAGTGTAGAAGCAAACAATTCATATAAAGGCCAACGGGCAGCATGTGTGACAGGCTGTCGGAGGGGCTGGGGTGAAAACAAGGACACATTACATGACATGTCATATGTTAAACACATGTTCCTCACCTTTGACCTGCAGTTCCACTTCGTATTGGCGGAATAATTCCACTCCCTTTCTGATCATTTGGCAGATGTAGACGCCACTGTCAGAGTGATGGGGTTCTTTCAGAGTGAGGCTGAGGTCTCCAGTTTCCAGAGCATCATCGGACATTGATGTCCGGCCGCTGTAATGCTGGTTTTGAAACAGAGTCGGAAACACATGCTGATGCTGGTGGACAACAAAGGGATTGGAACCGTATCGATACCACTCCACTGTTGTGTCCTCAGTTTCCGTGGAGTGTTGGCAGGGAAGCTGGACAGACTCCACCCCCTCATACACGCTAACAGTTGGATATTGCTGGGAAACTTGAAGGACACACAAAAGGATGTTTCAATTATAAATGTATTATTTTATTTGCTTGTTTTTTTACACACACAAAAAATGTTTATATAATAAAGTTTATAATATATTTACAAAGACATTTATATAAAGATAAACCTTTTATCCTACAAATACTCAGACACACTTGCATTTAAGAATTTATCAAAGCTAGATAAATAGATAAATGTCTAAGTGATCTAAATAAACTTAAATAAGAATAATTTACAACTTGCTCCCAAAAAAGGGAACATGGAGACGGTACAAAATGATGGTGGCGGTAGAACTAATCAGATTGTTTTACTTAAATAAAAGTATAAAAGAAAACATTGTAGAAATACTCTGTTACAAGTAAAGTAAGCATTCAAAATGACACTAAGTATTAGCAAATGCATTTTACATATTCAATTGAAGTGGTCATATGAAACAGGAGATTAGATCTTTGTCTGCTTCTGTTTCTATTTCTAATATTGTTTCTATGCAGTGACACTCACAAACAAAAACATAAACTAGATTTCAATTGTAATAAATCATTAAATTAGATTTTAGCATCCTTGAAATGTGTTCATTTTAAATAAAAACGTTGGTTTTAGCTGTTGATTTACGAGGCTACATGAAACTAAAGCTGGAGACATGAGAGTAGAAAGAAGAAGGTAATCATACCGTGTACGAGGGTCAAAAACCCCACCAACGCCTTCATCTTCATGACGAAATAACCAAAATCTGATTATCTCCGTCACTTTCCTTCTTATGAACTGATCACAAAGTAAGCGTCACTTTTAGTTTACTGAAAGTGGCTCGCGGTTGACTGCCGCAGGAATCGGACGAATCAGGTTAAGGAAAAAAAGCTGAATTATAAGGAATTTGGTTCATTGACTGCAGTCGAATAGTCAACAAATCAGCCCCGATCGTTTATTCCTTGACCTCTGTGTGAAACGTCACGGGGTTAAGGAATAGTGGATAGAAGAATTCAAAAGTATTTAGGAGAAGAGACTGCGGTGCTTTGAGAATCCGACTGCACTTTCACTTTCCGACGTATTTATCGTTCGCCAACGGGCGTGATTAATGTGCGTCTGCTGCTGAGGGGAAAGGAAACTACAGTTTTCTATTCAGCGGACTACATGGATGTGTAATAAGAACGGCGGACGAATATAGATACTTTGCACCGCGCTCTGATGGTGTTGTTTTATGCTTTATGAACGTGGACAACAGAGAAACATACATTCTTAATGAACGAGGTTGAGATTTCTCGGAAAGTGAAACTTATGCTTATCACTGACCAGGGACGTGCACAGACATTTTGGGGGCAGGAGCTCGAGTGAGAAAAAGGGCACTTCTCATAATAATTGATAAAAAAAGGTTTTAAAAACAAAAAGTTAAATATAGTTGCACATCTCTGACTTACTGACCAATTTATTTTAATACCCTCACACTCACGCAATTGTACTCAACAGAATTCTACAAAATAATCAGTTAACACAGAGACAATGGTCTTCTTTAGTATTCACTAAGCACAACAACAAACTACTACAATTAATAGTTATTAAATTAGCAGCCAACAATAAAAATTAGGAAGTTACTGTTTAAGGCATGGACATTACAGGTAAAAAGATCGTTATGTCTGAATTCATCTATAGATCTAAAGCTATCTGAATTTAAACATAACATTTCCGGGGAAAATACTGACTTGACGTAAGTAACTATCTTGGGAAGTTGTGAGGTGTTTTTTTTTATCCTTTTCATCTGCCATGCCTTGGTTACTGCATGCAAATGTGCGCATTTTAATTAGGCCTAGTTCACGCCTAATTTGCATATCAATGTGGCGATTGTGATGACGTTATTAGATACATATTTTACTGTATTCACCTGTAGTGTCTCCCCTTAAGTCAGTGGTTCTCAAACTTTTTCTGTCATTCCCCACTTTGAACAGGTGGGCCTTTTCAAGCCCCACCTATTCTTCATCACTCCAATAAAATGGTAGGCCAAGCTTAAAATTGTCAAATGTATCGTTCTATAACAGGGGTCTCCAACCTTTTTCAGGGTGAGAGCTACTTTTACTCCTCTTTTTTAGTTTTTTGCACTGTATATATTTAGCATATTTGAACATTATTATATGCTTACCTTTAACCTTTGTGTGCTGTTTGGGTCTGTGGGACCCGTTTTCAATGTTTACTAAAAGAAAATGTATGCAATTTAGTTATTTTAACCTGCTTTATTCGGGGGTGGACCTCACCTCCTCTAGGGGGGTCCGGGGGAATGCACCCCCAGGAAGATTTTCTTTTTAATGTTGAAGTGAAATGCCTCAATCTGGTGCACTTTGAGCAAAAAATGAATTTATGGATACAGCTCTCGACACACTGAAAGGGAGCTGTATACTTTTCAATCATCCAAACATCTTTAGAATATGATCAAAACCAATAACAAATCATTTAAACTTGTTTATTCTTATCTTATGTTACCTAGTTAGCATTCTTTCTTTTTATTTATGCATATTTTACGAATCACTCCCGTTTTAAACTTTTTTTTTTTTTGACTGTCCTATAGCACACATTGGAATGATTTCTTACTTTATTTTTTACATCAGGCTATATTAAATAGATAAATGTGTGCTCTCTCTAGCTCTCTCGCTCTCTCTCTCTGTCTCGCTCGCTCACAGAGGCTGTGTGCTCCTCCATGGCGATGACGGCTTGCGTTAAAAAATTATAATAAGCAGAGGCCTATTTGTAAAGTGGGGGGACACAAACGGGATTTCGAAAAGGGTCACGGTTAAACTCCTTGTGAAGTGGTGAGGTGCCGCTCCACATTGCTTTTCTTCCCGACTGCAACGCTGTAAATGATTTTGGTTTTAGTTGTGTGTGTGTTAGCAGGCTCGGATTGGCCATCGGGAGATTTGGGACTTGTCCCGGTGGGCCGCTGCCTTTGGTGGGCCGCTGGCTCTGACATAGGTGGGCCGTGGACTTTCACAGCGCCACTGCGCCGGTACCGCACCCGCCGTAGCAAGGCTCCGGCGGATCCGGCGCTGTGAATGTCCACCGCCGTTGCGAGTCTCCGGCTGTAACAGTCCACTAACGCCCGCGAGGACCCAGGTTCGATTCCGGCTTGAGGTGCAAAAAATAAATTTTAGTAGGTTTTTATTTTATTTTTAAAACTCCCGTTCATCACATCCATTCGCGACCCACCTATCACATCTCTGCGCCCCACACTTTGAGAAACGCTGCCTTAAGTAAAGTAGAGCCTTTATGCCCATGATAAATTGCCTTAGCTAAACCTTGAGCTAACTTATCCATTAGCTAGTACCCTAGCATGGACGGAAGGGGGGTGCTGAGGGGGCTGCAGCATCCCCATCTGCAAGGCTCCACTAGCACTCGCACCCCCCTCCACCCCCACAGTTTCGCTGCGATGCTCCACTAGCATCCCCCCCCAGCGCGTCACAGTTACACCCCCCCCCCCCACCGCCGGGCACCCCCAACTCTGACTGACTTCCCGTGTCCCTGTACCTTAGTTAACTCTATTTGTTTTTGTCTTTTGGCTAATTAGCTGTAAACTCGAGGCACGGGCAGTTTAGTCATTTGTTCATCACCACTCACCTTCAAACAAGCCAAGAAAAGCCGGCATAACATGGAACAGTAAAGTGGGAGGTGCTGCTACCTGTCTGTCTGAAGGGACTGCCGATGTCCGCACCGCTGCGCAGGAGACGTGGAGGAAGGGCAGAGGGAGCATCG
This sequence comes from Notothenia rossii, assembly GCF_949606895.1. Classification (NCBI taxonomy): domain Eukaryota; kingdom Metazoa; phylum Chordata; class Actinopteri; order Perciformes; family Nototheniidae; genus Notothenia; species Notothenia rossii. The sequence goes on along the minus strand of NC_136905.1, from coordinate 82,832,087 downwards.
GAACTTCACAGTCTAATCTCCCGACCTGATTTTATTTAGTATTCAATCAATATATTTTTGGAAAGGGAAACTGTGCGCAAACAGCAGCAGATATATATTCATTTATTGAAAAAAAAAAGCAAAAAAAAAAAAAACACCCCATAAAAAGGGCACTTTCTCTGGAGGAAGAAAAAAGGCAGGGGCTCAAGCCCACTTTGATGTCTATTCGTGCACGTGCCTGCCACTGTGGGCTAAGCCCCTAATGTTTCCAGGTCCAGGAAACGCGCCTGAATAAAAGTATAAAATACAACTTTTCAGAAATACTCTGTTACAAGTAAAGTAAGCATTCAAAATGACAATAAGAAAATTATTAGCAAATGCATTTTACATATTCAATTGAAGTGGTCATATGAAACAGGAGAATAGATCTTTGTCTGTTTCTGTTTCTATTTTCTATTTATATTATTGTTTCTAGGCAGTGACACTCACAAACAAAAACACAAACTACATTTCAATTGTTATAAATCATTCAATTAGATTTTAGCCTCCTTGAAATGTGTTAATTTTAACTCAAAACTGTGGTTTTAGCTGCTGATTTACGAGGCTACATGAAACTGAAGCTGTAGACATGAGAGTAGAAAGAAGAAGGTAATCATACCGTGTACGAGGGTCAAAAACCCCACTAACGCCTTCATCTTCATGACGAAATAACCAAAATCAGATTCTCTCCTTCACTTTTCTTCTTATAAACTGATCACAAAGTAAGCGTTACTTTTAGTTTACTGAAAGTGCCCCGTGGTTGACTGTCGCAGGAATGTAACGAATCAGGTTAAGGAAAACAAGTTTAATTGTATAACATCTGAGCAATAAGGAAGTTGGTTCATGCTTTTGTTGCAGTCTTAAATGGCGACATCTGCTGGGCAGCTCCTTGTGTTACATTTACAAACCCAAAGAAAAAGAAAGGTCTTTCTGAATCCTCAAAGATTGAAAGATATCCAGATTCACATCTTTGTTTTCCAAATCAAAACAAGGACGACAACTGGTTAGCTACCTGGACAGCAAAGAAGTTTACTGTGTTTCCTTTAGGAAATCTGTCACACTGCTTAAAATATATCAAAAATATTTGTTAAAATTCAGACAAGCTTCCCAGTATACAAAGTAATAAAAACAATCTTAAGCATTTTCAGTTGCAACACTTAATGGATGAAGGCATTAATATTAATGTAATATTAATAACTGAATCAATTACTCTCAAACAGATTCTGCAGAGCTTGAATTAATGAACTATATGTAATCATTCGGAAACAAACCGATCTAGAATGACTTTGGTGTGACATGGACAGGCGGTAACTATTTGGCTTGTTTACGATGACTTGCTTTAAGAGAAGTCTATGTTCTTTATTGTGTACTAATTTGACATATTTTGGCTTTTTATAAGATGGAAAAAATATGTATAGACTAGCTGACTCATATTCGAATGAAAGGAATTACAGATGACATACATGTCACTAGACCAGGGGTATTCAACTAAAATTCAACGAGGTCCAGTTACAGAAAATCTCCCCATGCAAAGGTCCGGAACATCAAAATGTCTAAATTGCTTTATGAATTAGTGTGATATATGTTGAAGTAGCTGTAGCTTTATCAACGTCTGCATGTAATCAACAACTGACTGCCAATCAAATAAAGAAAGTGCAATTCATAAAAAACAATATTTATTGTCAATTAACATTGAACTATACAGATATACAGTAAAATACTGTGGATATGTGTAATGTTCCTCTCGGGCTGCATTTGAAAATAAAATAGAGAAAATAAATCAAATAGCTTTTGAAAATACGTGCATCTTGAAACTGCTTAATTTTAGATACATAAAATAAAGTGTAGCAGCAGCTTGAGTTTCCCTTTTTCTTTGTTAACCGTTTCACATCATGACTTAACAGTTTCAGACGATTATAGAACAATATCAGTCTTTACACATCATAACAATTCTCTTTCTTTCCCTCTTATATTGCAGTCCTTCACTCACTTTTTTTTTATTCAGTGCGAGAATTGAGCTCGAGCTTGGCCAGGAGTTTAAATCTGGGCTGAAATGGTGTCAGGGCCATTCTCATACACATGCAGGTGCTCATTGGCTAGCCTGCCCTGGAACAATATTTAGTTTTAATGTTGATCCTGGTGGACTGACCATATTGGGCTCTGAGACTGCTTATTTTGTCTGACCTCAGTTCTGACTTGAGAGGGAAATGTTGGTCAAACACTTTGTGTTTTGTCTCATAGTGGCGTTTTGGCACTTTTAATGAGCGCCACGGTCTCTGAACAAATGAGACACACTGGTTCTGTGCTCCCAGTGGGCAGGATGAACAGGAATAAGTCCGTTTACTGAGGGTTAAAAGTTCTGTTCTCACTGTCCACTTTCCTCTTCTTGGAGAGCGCCATGTGTCATTATTTGTCTCTCCCTGTCTGCCGCTAACACACCTGTTCACTCTCCTCTCCGTCTTCCCTCCCTGTATCGCTAATTATTCTCTTCACTCACTTTCCTCTCCGCTTCTCTCTGCCGCGCTCTCATCTCTTCTTCTGTGTTTCTCTCCCTGTATCGCTCACTCTTCTCTCTCGCCCCCTATTGGCAGCGGTTAAAATAGAATCGCCCCGTCAAAATTGAAATCCCCTATTAATGTATTGATTATAGGTCCAGGTCCGTATAGGTCGACATCTGGGTCCGGATCCGGACCACGGTCCGCCTGTTGCCGACCCCTGCTCTAAACCATTATGTAGGGAGTTTAAATGAAAATAAAATTTCTCTGTATAAAATCCCCTCTAAATGTCCAGTTTACTTCATAGCTAGTGAAGCATTTCTCATGTGAATGGGGTTGTGCTGTTTACATTTTGCCGAACATCAAAACCTCAGTATTCCAAAAATAGCTGTGGGCGTGGTTACAGGTACAACCCACCACACCTGTGATGCCGGGTGTGTTACTGTGAAGTTGCAGTCTTGTCTTACCTCATGCTTGCACTAACCCAGGTGTCTCTCCTCCTGCAGGTGTGGTTCGCACCGGGCTGTCCCGTCACGTCAGTCTGTGGCAGAAGGTGTTCATCGAGCCCATCGCCCGGCTGCTGTTCCTGGACCCGGAGGCCGGCGCTCAGACCACGCTGCACTGCTGCCTCCAGGAGGGCATCGAACCTCTGAGCGGGCGCTACTTTGCCTGCTGCACCGTGCAGGAAACGTGCCCGAAGGCCAGGGACGATGCCGTGGCCCGGAAACTGTGGGAGTTCAGATAGAGGCTCTGTGGAATCTCTTAAAACACTTATCTTCTGCTGTAAATGGATTGTTAAGTCCAGGAGGGATCAAAGTAAAAGAACTGTTCACTCTGTTTTTGTTTTCCCGCCCTTTTTGTGATTGTTTGCCCCGCCCTGTCTTGTTTGTTATTAGTTCTGTGTGTACATACGCCTCTCTTTCCCAGAGTTTTTCTGGGCGTTGATGTTTACCGTGGTTCTACTCATCAATGTTTCATCGATGTTTCTTTCTAACATGTTTCCTTTCGGCTGTTTAAACTGTGAACTTTAATGCTACGATGTATGTGATGTCAGTTATTAATATAAGAGTAATACATGAAAAACAGTTTTGAAATACTATATGACAGTAAAACAAGAATACAGTTTAAAAGGGGAGTGATTAGTGAAATAAAAAATCAGTTTACAGTTCTGCTTCATATGGGTGTTGAGAGATGTATCCAGAAATCTCTTCATTTTGCTCTCAAAGTGCACCAGATTGATGCGTTTGACTTCAATAATAAAAAAAAAAATCTTCCCTCTAGAGGAGGTTAGGTCCCCGCTCACTTCAAGAAAATAGCACTTTACTCCTGCTTACACCTATATGCCGTGAGCTGATTATCTTCATTGTAACAGTCGCGGCTGTACTGTGTGTGTGCATGTGGGGATTGTTGCAGTAGAAAATTAAACTGTAGCGCCCGGTACCTTAATGGGAAACCCCACAAGTTTGAGCACGTTCCATGAAAATCATGGCCTCTCTGTAGATTTATTCTGGCGCCGGGTCTGCCTCAGGATTTATCAGGAAAGCGTTAAAGTAAAAAAAATATCCCTGTGACTGGTAGACAATTATAATATCAGATTATTTATTTATTTATTTATTTATTGATCATGTAAAGGTGATCATGTGAGCAGGGAGCATGCATGTTACAGCCAGAAATGTACATTATTAAAAAAAATTGGAAATCTAAAAAACATTTTTTACATTAACGCTGCTTGTTCACGGCGCCATCTGGTTCGTCTTCGGTCCTCTTTTCTTTAAAACCCTATCGCTGCAAAGAGAACAAATGCATCAGTTAGCCAAAACCCAAAGTCTTGCTGTAAAGAACAAATGGAATATGTAAGATCACTGACATCATCCTCCTGTTAAAGAGACCTCTGATCTTTATCTACAGTACTGACCTTTGACATTGAGCCTCACCGATCTCTTCCATATGACGTCTCCGTCCCTTTCGACGGTGCATGAGTATGCACCGATGTCTCCATGACTGGGGTTAATCAGGGTCAGACTGAGATCTCCAGCTTGCAGGGGGTTTTCCCTCATCTTTGTGCGGCCTCTGTAAGAGTGGTGCTGCACCTCAGACATGTCTTGGCCATTCTGATACACATGGACTGTCGAGGAATTGGATAACTCGAAACGTTTCCATTTCACCGTTGCATCTGCAGGCAGCCGAGCTCTGGTTTTGAAGGGCAGTGTGACACATGTAGCCCAATCCCCGACCTCCAACACCTCCTCGGGAACTAAAAGGGAAAACAGACCCTCAATTACAAACAGCATCATTGGTGATAACTTCTGATTTCATATCATTTGAGTTCATTAAATGGATAAATGGCTAATGGCAATCAGTGGTTATTAATGTCCTAGATAAGGGTGAGAATGGGCCGGTACAGAATGTGTGGTAGTGTATGGATGCAAGTAGGAATGTCTACTTAAAATGTAACCATGATAATCAACCTAATTCTTAACGCCTAGTTTTGGTGATAGATCTTAAACTGAAACCAAACACAATTAAAACTCTTTGGGAAGGGGAGACGAGGTGTATTATGGCAGTGGTTCCCAACCTGGGAAGATCGCAGGGGAGGGGGCGCAAGGCCTCAGATGATTTGAGGCCAAATATCATATTTAGACTCTTTTTTTCATATAATTGTAACACAATACATGATTGTCACTAAAAGCCTTGTCTCTACATTACAATAACATATACAAAATAATTGATTAATTAATTTGAATAAAAATTCAGTAGCTATTAAAAAGGCATAAAAAGACAGAAATGTTTAATTCTTTCTTTGATAGAAATGTTTCTTCTGCCCGTAAAGTGTCCAAACCAGGCTTTTCTGGATAAGCGCATTTTTAAAACATAGTCATTGTCCATGCCGGTTTCAGTTGGATTATTTGTCACAGTTGCTCCGATCAGATCGGTCTCCTCCATTTTGTAGATTATTGATGACTTTTGAATCCACAGAAACACATCGGCAAAACCCGGCTTACTTTGAGCATGTGTTTTAAAGAGTTTAATCCCTTTGTGAATTGGTTCCACTTGCGCCGTCCTTTAATTTATTCATACAGCGGGAATCCTAATGAATTAATCCTGAGTCCAATAACCATCAAAGTCACTCCAATAGTGCTCCTTAATTACGCTCTCATCCTCCTTTAACAAAATACTTCACATTCATCCAGTTTGTGGCAGTAGTTGTTGCATTTTTGAGACTTTTAAACTTTAATTACCGCTGTTGCGCACCCCCTCCCCCATTTGGGGGGGCTCTTGGGAAAAAAGGTTGGGAACCCCTGTATTATGGGGTGGTGCGGGGTGGAGGATAGACTCTAGCAAATGCAGCAGCAGTCAATATTTATCAGCTTTTTCTCATCCTTAATGAATTAACTATATGCGAAATATACATGTATTCACAAAGAGAAGCTCTTCACTGAAGCAGAGGAGTATTCATATTATTTAATCAATGAATTAAGCGCCTTTGGTTGTGGGATTGGCTGTTACAGCAAACGACACGATAGTTCTTACCGTCCAAGTTAGAGAAGTTAAATTAAAACAGGTTCATGCTAACTCGCTGTAGGCATACAGGTCAGTCAACAGGTTGCGATCACTAGTATCCTTTAAAGGTTGCTGACTTGCTGATGATGAAGTTACATTCTCTATAACATGCTAGCAGCTGCAGTCTACACTCTGGTATCTAAAATACTGACCATTGACTCGGAGCCGTACTACTTTCTGTGTCCAGACTCTTCTGTCTTTGTGGACGGTGCAGGTGTAGGTTCCACTGTCTCTGTAGCACGGGTCCCTGAGGGTCAGACTGAGGTCTTTGGTTTTCAGCGGTTCCTTCTGCATCTTTGTGCGATTGGAATAAAACTCATCCTGTCTAATAAGATCGTTGTTGCCGTTACAATATTCGTGGACCCTCATTGGCTCTGGAGCGCAACGGCTCCACTCCACGGTGACGTATTCAGGCAGATCGACTTTGGTTTTGTAAGGAAGTTTTACAAAGCACACCCCCTCTTCCACCACTACAGGAGAGACTGAGAGGAAAACAAACAACAGCATCAGCAGCACGAACACACAAACTGTGATCTTAGCAGGTCCTGTGACAACATACTACATACCTGTGATGGTTTTGTACCAACGTAAGTTAGCTACAGCCAGAGCAAGGCAAACAGCCAGAGCAAGGCTAACAGCCACAGCAAACCAAAAAGCCAGCAGAGGATATAACTCAGGAGGAAATGTGGGCCATACTGTTGGCAAAATAATCAACAACATGAATTTCTCTTACTGTACACCAAACAGCAACAATATTATATGTAAACAACTTTTATTTTGTATTCTAATAGAGTAACAAGTAGTTCTGATAATACTTCCATGTCCAACTTAATCTGACCTGTATGTACAGAGTAATGGGGTTAGGGTGTGTTCCTTACCTGTAACCTGCAGGCGCACAATTACCATTGAAATGTCCTTTCCCTTGTTATGGACGTGGCAGGTGTAGACGCCGCTGTCAGAGAGTTGGGGTTGTTTCAGAGTGAGGCTGAAGATTCCAGTTATCAGAGCATAAGTTGACGTAGATGTTCGGCCGCTGTAATGCTGGTTTTGAAAACGGGGCTCCTTTTTGTCAAGATGCTGGTGGACAGTTGAGGGATTCAAACCGAAGCGACTCCACTCCACTGTTGTGTCCTTACTAAAAAACCAGGATGACTGGCAGGGCAGCTGGACAAACTTCGCCCCCTCATACACGTTAATGGTTGAGTGATGGTGAGGAACTGGGAGGACACACAAAATGATGTTTCAAATATTGATGTATTTATTATCTAAAATAACTTCTTTGCACTTCAAAAACATACAACCATTAAATGTAGAAATACTTACACATATATGCATAGACATGTTTACCAACTTAAAAGGATATATACATGGCGTTCAGAGCATTAGTGTAGAAGCAAACAATTAATGTAAAGGCCAATGGGCAGCATGTGTGACAGGCTGGAGGCTGTCGGAGGCGCTGGGGTGAAAACAATTCAAGGACACGAGCTGCATGTGCTAGGCCACCAAGCTTTCTAGCATGTAGGACAGCCTGAATTCCACTGCGTTAAGGCCACCTTAGAGAGAATTGTATCTTCCACACTAAATGTTTCCCTACAGGGCACTCGATTATGTTTTATCCACTGGAAGGGCACTTTATACCCTTTTCTCTACCAATAGGACACCGTATAAGACCCTTTATTGGGTTTTCTCTCCTGGATGGGTACCCTACATGGTGCTGGTTTTCTCCACTAATAGGGAATCCTAGAGGACACTTCATTATGTTTCCTTCACTATTAGGCGTTAGGAGGAGCTTTATGTTTTCTTCACTGAAAGGACACCCTAGAAAGCATGTTATAATGTTTTCTCCACTTACCCCCAACCTGCATGTGTAATGGGGGGGTAGGGATGTTCCTCACCTATGACCTGCAGTAACACTTCGTATGGGGGAAATAATTCCACTTTATTTCTGAACTTTTGGCAGATGTAGACGCCACTGTCTGAGTGGTGGGGTTCTTTCAGAGTGAGGCTGAGGTCTCCAGTTTTCAGAGCATCAGCTGACATTGATGTTCGGCCGCTGTAATGCTGGTTTTGAAGATAAGACACGCGATTCTGATGCTGGTGGACGGTTGAGGGATGGGAACCTTTGTGCTCCCACACCACTGTTGTGTTCTCAGGTAACCTAGATGACTTGCAGGGAAGCTGGACATACTCCACCCCCTCATTCACACGAACAGTTGAAGATTGCTGGGAAACTTGAAGGACACACAAAAGGAAGTTTAAATGATAAAAGTATATATTTTATTTGCTTGTTTGTTTGCACACACAAAACATGTATATATAATAAAGTTTATAATATATTTACAAAGACATTTATACTAAAAGAGTAACCTTTCATCCTAAAAATACTCAGACACACTTGCATTTAACCCAACTTAAATAGGAATAATTTACAACTTGCTCCCAAAAAAGGGAACATGCAGACTGACGGTACAAAATGATGGTGGCGTTAGAACTAATCAGATTGTTTCACTAAAGTAAAACTTTAAAATAAAACATTGTAGAAATACTCTGTTCCAAGTGAAGTAAACATTCAAAATGACACTAAGAAAAGTATTAGCAAATGCATTTTACATATTCAATTGAAGTGGTCATATGAAACAGGAGATTAGATCTTTGTCTGCTTCTATTTTCTATTTCTATTATTGTTTCTAGGCAGTGACGCTCACAAACAAAAACTACATTTCAATTGTAATAAATCATTAAATTAGATTTTAGCAACCTTGAAATGTGTTAATTTTAAATCAAAACTTTGGATTTAGCTGCTGATTTACGAGGCTACGTGAAACATTTGGCGTAGGAACACATCATCAATGTGGGTGGGACAATATGACGGGGGGTGTGGGCAGATGGTGGACCTAACATGCTCTAGGTGTCCGGGAAGATTTCTTTTTAAATGTTGAAGTTAAAAGCATCAATCGGCTGCACTTTGAGAGCAAAGTTAAGGACTAACGCTAGGGATACTAAAGTGAACTATCTAAAACCCTCAGAGAGTGCTTTGCCTCACTGAGCTGTGGTTATAAGATCCTCTCAGTCAAACAGAGGACTCTCCCTCCACCTCTTTGAAATAACAACGCCTTATATCCGGGTGCTAGTGGAGCACGCTCGTGAACTGTTAGCAACGGAGCCTCGCAGCGGGGAAACTGGCGCTCATGATTTTACAACTAAAGAAACAACTATACAAAAAACGCAGCATGTGTACGGCTCATGTGTACGGCTCTGACAATCTGCCTTGGTACAAAGTAGCAGTGAAAACATGGCACGGAGTTTAATTGATTTGGGCATTCTCTCAATAATAGTGGAATGGATTTGATAATGAAGCACTGACACAGCGCTCTACAGAGAGAGGCGAGTGGAGAGACCGATTCACGGACTTTCCACATAGTAAAAGTGGGGGGGTCTAAACTCATCATTTTAAAAGGTGGGGGGGATTTATCCCACCCTCATTTAATGGCTGCGACGCCCATGCATGAAACTGAAGCTGGAGTCATGAGAGTAGAAAGAAGAAGGTAATCATACCGTGTACGAGGGTCAAAAACCCCATTAACGCCTTCATCTTCATGACAAAGTAACCAAAATCAGATTCTCTCCGTCACTTTTCTTCCTGGCGGTTGACTGTCGCAGGGATGTGACGAATCAGGTTAAGGAAGACAAGCTGAATTTTTTGTATAACATCTGAGCAATAAGGAAGTTGGTTCATGCTTTCGAAGCATTTGTTGCAGTCTTAAATGGCGACCTCTGCTGGGCAGCTCCTTGTGTTACATTTACAAACCCAAAGAAAAAGAAAAGTCTTTCTGAATCCTCAAAGATTGAAAGATATCCAGATTCACATCTTTGTTTTCCAAATCAAAACAAGGACGACAACTGGTTGGCTACCTGGACAGCAAAGAAGTTGACTGTGTTTCCTTTAGGAAATCTGTCACACTGCTTAAAATATATCAAACATATTTGTTAAAATTCAGACAAGCTTCCCAGTATACAAAGTAATAAAAACAATCTTAAGCCTTTTCAGTTGCAACACTTAATGGATGAAGGCATTAATATTAATTTAATTATAATCCAATAATAATTTAATCAATTATTATCACTTGTGATATTATAATATATGTAGTATTTTTTTTTTTTTTAACATACTTCTTCCTTTTGATTCAGGAGGACTCCTGGTGGCTGAAGAGCTTCAGTGTCTTTAGTGAGTCTTTTCAGCGCTCCGTTAGAATAAAGACAGCTGATCCTCACAGTCACACCTTCACACAGATACTGCAGAGCTTGAATTAATGAACTGTATGTAATCAATCAAAAACAAAAAATCTAGAATGACTTTGATGTGACATGGACAGGCGGTAACTATTTGGCTTGTTTACGATGACTTTAAGAGAAGTCTATGTTCTTTATTGTGTACTCATTTTACAAGTTTTGGCTTTTTAAAAGATGGAAAAATATTTATAGACTAGCTGACTCATATTCGAATGAAAGGAAATAAAGATGTCATATGTGGCACTAGACCATTATGTAGGGAATTTAAACAAAAATCAAGTTTCTCTGTATAAAAATCTCCAGTTTAGTTCATAGCTAGTGAAGCATTTCTCATGTGAATGGGGTTGTGCTGGTTACATTTTGCAAACGTCAAAAACTCAGTATTCCTAAAATAGCTGTGGGCGTGGTTACAGGTACAACCCACCACACCTGTGATGCCGGGTGTGTTAGTGTGAAGTTGTAGTCTTGTCTTACCTCATGCTTGCACTAACCCAGGTGTCTCTCCTCCTGCAGGTGTGGTTCGCACCGGGCTGTCCCGTCACGTCAGTCTGTGGCAGAAGGTGTTCATCGAGCCCATCGCCCGGCTGCTGTTCCTGGACCCGGAGGCCGGCGCTCAGACCACGCTGCACTGCTGCCTCCAGGAGGGCATCGAACCTCTGAGCGGGCGCTACTTTGCCTGCTGCACCGTGCAGGAAACGTGCCCGAAGGCCTGGGACGACGCCGGAAACTGTGGGAGGTCAGCGAGAGGCTCTGTGGAATCTCTTAAAGCACTTATCTTCTGCTGTAAATGGATTGTTAAGTCCAGGAGGGATCAAAGTAAAATAACTGTTCACTCTGTCTTTGTTTTCCCGCCCTTTTTGTTTTCTTTTTGTGATTGTTTGCCCCGCCCTGTCTTTTGTTGTTATTAGTTCTGTGTGTACATACTGTACACCTCTCTTTCCAAGAGTTTTTCTGGGCGTTGATGTTTACCGTGGTGCTACTCGTCAATGTTTCATCGATGTTTCTATCTACCATGTTTCCTTTCGGCTGTTTCTTCCTCTGGACTCGCTGCCTGCCTGTTTTCCTCGTGCCATGCCATTTTATGTCTACTTTAGTTGTGCTGTTTATCTTTTGTTTAGTGTTACCTTGTCTGCTCTCTTAGTTTCTTGTTTACTTGTGTTTTGTCTTAGCTCTCCTGTTTGTTACTTAAAAAAAAACAAAAAAAACGTTTACTCTGTTATTCAAGTATTTTCTGTAATACTAAAGTAAAATTGCCTGTAGCCATGTCATGATATAAATTGGTTCAACGTTTTGCTAAATTGAACACGATCATCTATTATACTACTGTAATATATTTCACAGGGTAAAAAGAGTCTTTAAATGTTTGGCTCATAGCAGCCATGCATTAGAACCTATGTTGTTAATCATTCATTAATTTATGTTCTTATTAATGTTTTAATAATAAGGTTTGAAATCCTGGACTTAAAAATATTAAAATAATAAACAAGTGAAAATAACTTTTTGGCAGAAATTGCTTGTAAAAAAACTGATTAATTCAGTTCTGAATATTATTCACAAGAGTTACAGTACAGTAAGAGATCCAACGTGTTTTAATGAATCTTAGTGTCTCAGGTTTTATCAGGAAAGTGTTCAAGTTAAAAAAATATCCCCCGTGACTGGTAGGCAATTATATCATCAGATTATTTATTGAATGATGCAAAGGTGATCATGTGAGCAGGGAGCATGTGCTACAGCCAGAAACTTACATTATTAAAACAATTATGAAATCACAAAAACATTTTTAACATTAACGTCAGATTTATTACCCCACATAGTACCTGCAGGCAGAGAGAGAAGGAAGGAGAGACTTGAATTCAATACTGAAGCGTTAACATCAGTGAACAAATTAAACAGTGAACATATCGCTGGTTCAGAGAAGCTGCTTGTTCACGGCGCCATCTGGTTCGTCTTCGGTCCTCTCTTCTTTAAAACCCTATCCCTGCAAAGAGAACAAATGCATCAGTTAGCCAAAACCCAAAGTCTTGCTGTAAAAAACAAATGGAATATGTAAGATCACTGACATCATCCTCCTGTTAAAGAGACCTCTGATCTTTATCTACAGTACTGACCTTTGAGCTTGAGCCTCACCGATCTCTTCCATATGACGTCTCCGTCCCTTTCGACGGTGCATGAGTATGCACCGATGTCTTCAAGACTGGGGTTAATCAGGGTCAGACTGAGGTCTCCAGCTTGCAGGGGGTTTTCCCTCATTTTTGTGCGGCCTCTGTAAGAGTCATGCTGCACCTCAGACATGTCTTGGCCATTCTGATACACATGGACTGTCGAGGAATTGGATAACTCGAAACGTTTCCATTTCACCGTTGCATCTGCAGGCAGCTGAGCTCTGGTTTTGAAGGGCAGTGTGACACATTTAGCCCAATCCCCGACCTCCACCACCTCCTGGGGGACTAAAAGGGAAAACAGACCCTCAATTACAAACAGCATCATTGGTGATACCATCTGATTTCATATAATTTGAGTCCATTAAATGGATAAATGGCTAATGGCTATCAGTGGTTATTAATGTCCTAGATAAGGGTGAGAATGGGCCGGTACAGAATGTGTGGTAGTGTATGTATGCAAGTAGGAATGTCTATTTAAAATGTAACCATGATAATCAACCTAATTCCTAACGGCTAGTTTTGGTGATAGATCTTAAACTGAAACCAAACAGAATTAAAACTCTTTGGGAATGGGAGTCGAGGTGAATTATGTGGCAGTGCGGCCATCTTTGGAGGATATAGTCTAGTAGGGATCGACCGATACGGCTTTTTCAAGGCCAATACCGATACCGATTATTAGTAATCAAGGAGACCAATAACCGATATTTGGAACCGATATACATTTGCAGTAAAATCAGAAAGTCTTGGTGTCAAAATGTAGAATAACAGAACTTCTTTGAAATGCCTTTTTATATTTAATGAACTTTTCAACATCTTAAAACTGGTTTCCTCTCTGTGACCCTGAGTAAAGTAAATGAAGTAAAAATAAAATTAAAACTACTAAAACTTGTTCTGATTTTCTGATATTTGAGTCTCACTCATTTAGTAGTCCCAATTCAGCAGCACCAGATTGTGGTGCAGAAAGCAGAGTTGCTGCGAGGCTCCACTTGCAGCCATCACAGTCCCAGCGCGTCCCAGTTTCTCCGCTGCGAGACGCTAGAGCCAAAATTGTTTCGGCAATTTGATTTAAAAAATGCCGATACCGATAATCTGTAAAATGTGAAATATCGGCCTCGATAATCGGCAAGGCCGATAATCGGCCAGGCCCTAGAGTCTAGAAAATGCAGCAGCAGTCCTTAATGAATAAAGTACATGCGAAAGATAAATGTATTTACAAAGAGAAGCTCTTCACTGAAGCAGAGGAGTATTACAGGTCAGTCAACAGGTTGCGATCAGTAGTATCCTTTAAAGATGGCCGGCTTGCTGTTGATGACGTTACATTCTCTATTACAGCAGCAGCGGCCTACACTCTCTGGTATCTAAAATACTGACCATTGACTCGGAGGTCTTTGGTTTTCAGTAGTTCTTCCTGCATCTTTGTGCGATCGCAATAAAACTCATCCTGTCTGACAAGATGGTTGTTACCGTTATAATATTCGTGGACCCTCATTGGCTCGAGGGCACAAGGACTCGACTCCACGGTGACGTCTTTAGGCAGAGGGGCCATGGATTTGTAAGGAAGTTTTACAAAGCACACCCCCTCTTTCACCACTGCAGAAGAGACTGAGAGGAAAACAAACAACAGCATCAGCAGCACGAACACACAAACTGTGATCTTAGGTCCTGTGACAACATACTACATACCTGTGATGGTTGTGTACCAACTCAAGGCAGCTACAGCCAGAGCAAGGCAAACAGCCAGCATAGGATATAACCAAGGAGGAAATGTGGGCCGTTCTGTTGGCAACATAATCAACAACATGACTTTCTCTTACTGTACACCAAACAGCAACAATATTATATGTAAAAACCTTTTTTTTGTATTCTAATAAAGTAATAAGTAGTTCTGATAATCCTTCCATGTCCACCTTACTCTGCCCTGTATGTACAGAGTGATGGGGTTAGGCTTTGTTCCTTACCTATAACCTGCAGGCACACAATTACTCTTGAAATGTCATTTTCATTGTTATGGACGTGGCAGGTGTAGACGCCGCTGTCAGAGAGTTGGGGTTCTTTCAGAGTGAGGTTGAAGTCTCCAGTTATCAGAGCATAAGTTGACGTAGATGTTCGATCGCTGTAATGTTGGTTTTGAAAACGGGGCTCATTTCCGTCAAGAGGCTGGTGGACGGCTGAGGGATTCAAACCGAAGCGGCCCCACACCACTTCTGTGTCCTCGGGTAACCTAAACCAGCGGTCCCCAATCTTTTTTGCGCCACGGACCGGTTTCACGTAAGACAATATTTTCGCGGACCAGCCTTCAAGTTTTCGGGGGATAAATATGACGAAATCAAATAATACGACCTGTGTTCCTGTTTACCTGGTTATTGTGTTAACTGGTTAGATCTGCTTTCAATCTGTCTATGGTTGTAACGTTAGCTATTTTCCATTGGGTTGAATGTTGCAATAAAACATACCACAAAGGCATATGATTGCAACAACAAAAAAAACCTGTCTACGGTACCGCGGCACAGACGTTTACATACATGCAAGTGAAGTAGCGTTTTTCAAAGCAAGAGTTCAGACCTTAATTGCCTCGGCTATAGTTCAATCAATTTTATTTATTTATTGCAGGCTTCATTTATATGCTGCAGTTGAAAGACAATCTGTCCGTTCAAACACTGACTCAACACAGTTTGCTGTCTCAAAGTCTCTCACACATCTGCAAAAGAAGGAATTAATACGAGTAAATGTGTAAGCAGATCTAACCAGTTAACACAATAACCAGCTAATCTGGGACACCGGCATCAAAACAAATATAAAGTGCATAAGATACAACTCACCATTACGCTGAATTAGTGGGAGCCCTGGGCTTGTGTCTCTGCAACAATCTAGGGCTAATGGGAGACAATGACACCCGAAGTGTGTTCTTTACTGTATGTCCAGTCCACTCCGTAGAAAATCCCACTTCACAAAGGTACGATGTTGGAAATGGAAGCGGGGCTTTCAGTGCTTTTTCGGCGATCTCAGGATATTCTGCCTTGATTTTAATCCAGAACACCGGAAGAGTTGTTGTCTGAAACAAACTTTTAAGGCCAACGTCATTTGCAATCTCCAGCAGTTGATCTTCTTCTGGCACGGAAAACTCGATTCAGCTGGTGTGTTCACAAATGGGTCGCGGATCCATTCTTTTGCAGTTCTTGGTCTTTTGTGGATGGGAAGTACCGCTCAAACTCTTTCAAAAGCGAAGAGAGGTGATCCTGCACTAGCTGGGAGAATGATGGCTCAGGCTCAGTCCCAAAATCCCTGCTGTTGTTTGAAACATGTCAAATATCCCTCAGTTCACTCGCTGTCCCCACAATTCCTTGGCCTTGAATGCAACTACTCTATCTGCCAACACGAAGACAGTTGTAATTTTCCCCTGAAGTGACAGATTATATCTAACTTAATATCTAACTCCTTCAGCCTACTTTCAGCTACAGAAACCATTCAACTATTACATTATTCAGCTATTTCAGGACATTGAGGCTACATTTAGTTGTTTATACCTTTTTTAAACCTTTCCTTTTAAATATTAAGCTTCTTCACTATGTTTCAGCCTCTTCCAGTTTAACATTTCACTTTCAAGTTTTCAACAAAGTCATTGCAATGCATTTGAGCTGTAACAATTTTGATTAAAATCATTTAACTTTTCTGCCTTTTCAGCAACAAATGTACAGTTTACAGCATTCACACGAATGTTAAGCAGGAAATGCATTTTCTAGTTGTATCATGTTTTCCACACTAAATGTTTCCCTACATGGCAATTATTATGTTTTATCCACTAGAAAGAACAATATAATGTTTTCTCACTCCAACCTGCATGTTTAATGGGGGTGGGGGTAGGGATGTTCCTCACCTTTGACCTCCAGTAACATTGTGTATCGGGGTGATAATTCCTCTTCCTTTCTGAACCTTTGGCAGATGAAGACGCCACTGTCAGAGAGTTGGGGTTCTTTCAGAGTGAGGCTGAGGTCTCCAGTTTCCAGAGCATCAGCGGACATTGATGTCCGGCCCCTGTAATGCTGGTTTTGAAGATAATGCTCATATACCTGATGCTGATGCTGGTGGACGGTTGAGGGATGGGAATCGTATCGCTCCCACACCACTGTTGTGTCCTCAGGTAACCTAGATGACTGACAGGGCAGCTGGACAGACTCCACCCCCTCATACACGCTAACAACAGCTGAAAATTGCTGGGAAACTTGAAGGACACACAAAAGGATGTTTAAATTATAAATGCATATATTTTATTTGCTTGTTTGTTTACACACAAAAAATGTATATATAATGAAGTTTATAATAAATGTACAAAGACATTTATATAAAGAGAAACCTACTTAGCCTACAAATACTCAGAAACACTTGCATTTAAGAATTTATCAAAGCTAGATAAATATCTAAATGATTTAACCCAACTTAAATAAGAATAATTTACAACTTACTCCCAAAAAAAGGAACATGCAGACGGTACAAAATTATGGTGGTGTTAGAACTAATCAGATTGTTTTACTTAAAAGTATAAAATACTCTGTTACAAGTAAGCATTCGAAATGACACTAAGAAAAGTATTAGCAAATGCATTTTACATATTCAATTGAAGTGGTCATATGAAACAGGAGATCTTTGTCTGCTTCTGCTTCTGATTTCTATTATTGTTTCTATGCAGTGAATGTCACAACAAAAACACAAACTCCATTTCAATTGTAATAAATCATTCAATTAGATTTGAGCATCCTTGAAATGTGTTCGTTTTAAATCAAAACGTTGGTTTTAGCTGCTGATTTACGAGGCTACATGAAACTGAAGCTGGAGACATGAGAGTAGAAAGAAGAAGGTAATCATACCGTGTACGAGGGTCAAAAACCCCACTAACGCCTTCATATTCATGACGAAATAACTAACATCTGATTCTCTCCTTCACTTCTCTTCTTATAAACTGATCACAAAGTAAGCATTACTTTTAGTTAACTGAAAGTGCCTCGCGGTTGACTGTCGCAGGAATGTGACGAATCAGGTTAAGGAAGACAAGTTTAATTGTATAACACCTGAGCAACTACGACAGAGAAAGGAAAAAGGAGTGCCTATTGTTGCTCGTCTTAACCTCTCCCCATTTCCAGTATGCCTCATCACTAAGGTTACGGTTAGGGTTGTAAACTTGCAGACTAGCAAAGAGATAGTAGATACAAATGATCTAAAAATGAATGAAAGCAGACAGAATACCCAGCCTAACTTATCTGGGGACCCTTTGAAGGGGCTCGACCGACTCAACTCTATATAAAGTATTGAAAACGACTTTACCTGGAGCAGCTGCAAAAGTAGAAAACTGCTCTGATCGGATGCTTCAGTATCAACAATGTGTTAATGTACTGTAGTATAAGGCGCGTTCACACCAAGTGCTTTTTCCACAAAGGTTCCTGAGAACTCTTTAGTTCTCATGAACTAAGTACAGATCGAGTTCACACCGAAATTAGTTCCTGGGGGAGGATTAGGCAAATGAAGCCGCTGACGTCACTTCTTCTTCTTCTGCTTTGGGTTTACTGGCAGGCCGCAAACAAGTTCACGGCGTATACTGCCACCCGGAGTCCCCGGCCGGAAGTCCCCGGAGTTAGGGACTGGCTTCAGAGTAAATTGCCAGAACGCCGACACCACCTCATCTCCTCCGCTCCCTTGTTTTCTTTTGTGTTGCCATAAGTTAGTCTCTCTGCGTTTCTGCACAGGGCTAATGCTAATAATGCTAATGCGAGAATAATAAAATGGCGGCTTCACAAAACTTTTTGGGAGTCTGACGGGGCGTGGTTTGCAATCCGCCCAGCCAATCAGACACAGGAACCTTTTTCTCCCACGGAAGTACCTGCTCTCTAGCAGTGACTGAAAAGGGGGTAAAAAAGGTTCTCATGAACTAATTTAGTTCCTGGGGTTCCTTTTGGTGTGAACGCAACTAAATCGTAGTTCTCAGGAACCTTTGTGGGAAAAGTACTTGGTGTGAACGCGCCTATAGAATCAGATATCAGTCACATTTTACTGTTCTATGAGTACAGCATAAAGGTGAGGATACTTCTGTACTTTTACTCCAAGAAGATGAGAATACTTTAACTTACATTTATGTTCCATTGAATAATGTTGAAGTTGGTTCATGCTTTCGAAGCATTTGTTGCAGTCTTAAATGGCGACATCTGCTGGGCAGCTCCTTGTGTTACATTTACAAACCCAAAGAAAAAGAAAAGTCCTAAAGGTGCTTTCTGAGTCCTCAAAGATTCAAAGATATCCAGATTCCGATCTTTGTTTTCCAAATCAAAACAAGGAGGGCAACTGGTTGGCTACCTGGACAGCAAAGAAGTTTATTGTGTTACCTTTAGGAAATCTGTCACAATGCTTAAAATATATCAAACATATTTGTTAAAAAATCAGACAAGCTTCCCAGTATACAAAGTAATAAAAACAATCTTAAGTCTTTTCAGTCACACTTAATGGATGAAGGCATTAATATTAATTACTTTTTTGTATATGACGTAACAAATTTGCCTTAATTAAAAAGAACAACACAATTGGTTTCTTAGTTGAATTCAATAAATGGGTACTTTATTTCATGTAATGTTGTAATCGTTTAGGTATGGCACGATTTAATACAGTTTTGTTTTGTATTTTACGCCAATATGCGTAAGTGTTTGTTGTTTATTTTGCCTAGGAACTAATGTTTGTTCATGTACTGGTACAGCGTGTTTTGTTGATACACTGGACAACTCAACATGGGCTGACGTCTTTATTTGAAGCTCTGCTGAAGTCTGTGACACATTTATAATTTTGACAAGGTTATTCGGAAAAGGAACTTTAAAGATTAATCTCCTTTCGCGACATGCGGCCAACGAGGTATTTGGTTTATGTTTTCATGCGTCCTATTTTCATTTATATATTTTCATTCATATATGTGTAGCGTACTTTGCTAATGTGTTTGGCTATGTATGTGTGTAATTCGTTGTTAAAACTCCAATAAATAAACGCCCGTTTTAAAGAACCGACCTGTGTCTGTGTCGTGAAGAGAGCTACAATTATAATCCAATAATAATTGAATCAACTACTCTCACTTGTGATATTATAATATATGTAGTATTTCTAGTTTTTTTAACATAAACTTCTTACTTTTGATTCCGGAGGACTCTTGGTGGCTGCTGAGCTTCAATGTCTTCTCAGCGCTCCGTTAGAATAAAGACAGCTGATCCTCACACAGTCACACCTTCAGCACCTTATAAAGCGTCTGCTTCAATCAGGTTGACTGCCAGATGAGAGAGCAGCTCTGTGTTCAGATGACAGCTGAAATGTGCTGCCTAAAAAGCTTATCTGATCCGAACAAGACAACGGAGAAACCCCCCCACCACCTCCACCTTCACAACAGACTCCGCCGGGAATTCACTGAGATCTGTGGACGCCACGAGGAGACGTGCTGCTGTTTGAACTCACTATTCAAAGAAAATAAAAGATGTGAGAGATGATTGTTCCCACGACAGAAGACACATTGAACAGGGAACACTCAGTTTGGTTTGTACTGTCAGTTTGAGGCTGGATGAAAGCATCAGGAGAAGGACTGGTTCACAGCATCTTAGTTAGCTAGCAGCCCTGACAATGTTCTGCTAATCCAGCCACTGAATGTTGGGATATTTCAGTCTGGATCTAAGCGGTAGGGCGATCCAAATTACCATCCATCGAGAAAAATACTACTCTATTGCTAAGTTATTCAAGTCTTTTCCACATTAGTTAAGGCTAGATCACAGTTTCAGGTATCTGATGTTACATTTAATCAACATCATTTAATCCACTTTGGTTTTTCCTGATCCTCTTCCATTTATATTTCTTTCACCTCCAGGCGAATAACTCTTTATTCAACTCTACATTTTGTCTTTGAAAGTGTTAACAATATCAGAGTAATGCATATTCCACGGAAAAATGACACGGAGCCGCTTTGTCGAGGCTTCCTACTGAGATGTCATTGCAAATTATCCATTGGATGTTTAAAGGTGGTTAGCATCCATGTTTTTTTTGTTGGTGCAAGAACATCGGCTAGTTTGCAAAGTCGTACTTCCTGATCTCCGGTTGCTACTTAGCGGTGAATCACTGCATTTCTTTGGCGTCATGAGGTTGCCAATTAAAGCCAAATAAAAAATCTGTGCAAGTTTGTGGCAGCCATCTTAATATTGGTTTGTCTTTGTTGATTTCAGATCGTCTTAAGGTTGGTCCCAAGGTTCAGGTGAGATTATTTAAAACACTGTTGCAAGACTTTAAAGAAATCAGGGACTAAAACAGCAGAAGTGGAAGTTGTTTAAAAGTTTTTGATGTGTTGAAAAACCACAGAACTTAAAAAAACAACCAGGCTTTTGAGACAATTAACTCATTTTGTGAAATCTTTCATCAAATGGGTGATTTACGTGACATGTTAAGACCACAAACATGCCATTCCTCGTACAACCAGGTAAATTGAGGTTGAATTAATTAGAAGAAAAACAACTTTAAAACAAATTTAAGTCAGAGTTTCCCCCCACCACATAACTGCAGTCTCCTCAGGGCTTTGACAAACACACTTATATCCACTCCAGCAAACAGACCAGCCCGACTCTGATCTGCTTAGCACACAGCAGCACTGAAATTGAAAATCAATTGAGGGATGATGAATGGTGGCCATTAGCCAGCCGTGGCGCCGGGCTGGATTCAGTAAATAACAAACGGTGATAAAAAAGGCGACCGCGCCAAAGACGTTCAGCCAGCGGAGACGTTAGCCGGCAGCATCCTGTCAGAGCTGATGAATGGCCCAGCTTTGAGAAGATCCCAGAAGACTATTAATTATACTTTCAATGTAAACGTAATGGAGAAACACAAATCATCCACAGCAGCAGAAGCAGCAGCACGCCAAGGACAGAAACCCGAGAGTCCTGGACCAGAACCAGGACGAGTTAATCTGCAAGAAATCTTTATTTATTCTCCGGTGGAAGAGAGATGCTACTTTAAACTACAACAGCAACTTATCTGTAGCCTCCTTATGTCACAGGTACTTTTTGACTGTTTTAATGCATTAGAATATATTTTACTTTTACTTAACTAAACTACATTTGGGAGCTGCTGTCATCCTATTTTGTATAGATTCATTACTAACATAGCTTAGAAAATATATGATATTTACAAATGATGCTCTCTTTTAGTACATTGACTCGAAGGAGCAGTAACAACAATGGTAAAAGGTCAATGTCATAGCATCACACTTTTTAGGGAGGTATTTCCCTTTGCAGAGGTGAGTACAAACTTTATAAATGTAAAAACAACACTAGATCTTTGTGGAGGACACATATCTCTCTCCATACTTTAAATCAAATATCTTTCTCTTAAACTCTGTTAGAGATCAAAAAGTATCAAAGATACAAATGATGTCCAACTGAAACATCAGGAAATAATGTCTATAATTTGTAATTAGGTTTAATTATTTTTGTTCTGTCATTTGATCGTGTAGGGAGGGCTTCACTTCATTAAATAAAACACAGCGGGTCTAATTGAAGTTGGCTCTTTATAATTTGTAATGCCCATCCAGATGGTAGAGTTTGTCATTCATTTCCCCCCCTGTTCACTCAAGACTCTCATTAGCCGGTTAATTTTGAGCTCTCAGTCATTTTGTTTAAATCAGAGAAATTACCTCCTGTTTTCTTTACGTTTTTTGACTGAATTAAAACAATGGCAGGTCTTTACTATGAACTCCAACATTTACAAGCATTTATGTTTTATTGCATTGCCTAAAGATATTTAAATAAACACAAGTTTGTACTGTCAAATGTACCGTTTAGAGTTCAGGGTCTCCACAATGTTAGTGTGTAGACATGTTTCTGAAAGGTACTAACAGGTTTTTGTCATTTGTGAGGACAATGCATTGCTTTGAAGTAATTTGTTAATTGGAGGCTAGTAATACCAAGCATGTGCCTGACAGAAAAAGATGGTCAATTTTAGAGGAGAGATACCACAAGGATCATCTACTGGAAGAGTCCCCACAAGGACCAACTACAAGTAGAGTCCGAGAGTCCCCACAAGGATAATCTACTGGAAGAGTCCCCACAATGACCAAATACAAGTAGAGTTCCCACAATGATAATCTATAAAGAGTTTCCCCACAAGGATCATCTACTGGATGAGTCCCCACAATGACCAAATACAAGTAGAGTTCCCACAATGATAATTTCTCAAGAGAGTCCCCACAAAGATCATCTACTGGAAGAGTCCCAACAAGGACCAACTATAAGAAAAGTCCCCACAGGGATCATCTACTGGAAGAGTACCCAAAAGGACCAACTACAAGTAGAGTCCCTAAAATAATAATCTCTAAAGAGAGTCCCCACAAGGATCATCTACTGGAAGAGTCCCCACAATGAACAACTACAAGTATAGTTCCCACAATGATAATTTATAAAGAGAGTCCCCACAATGATAATTTACAAGAAAGGTCCTCATAAGGATCATCTATAGAGTCCCTACTATGATCATGTACCAGGAGAGTCCTCACAATGTTCCTATGAGAATAGAGTCCTCACAAGGAACATCTACGAGGACAGTCCCGACAAGGATTAACTGAATAAGAAAGACCTGACAAGGACAATGTAAAAGATTCCCCACCTCTATGAGCCCAACAAGGCACAAATGTCAACAGGTTTATGTCCCCACAAGGTGATGAATACAAACACACAGATTGACACACAATACAGCATAAAGACGCCAAGAAAGAAAACCGTAAGAAATTACATTTGGAGTGTATTTTTATTATTAATAATAATCATAATAATAATAACCAGAATGCAGTGTAACCTTCAGTCATTCTAACTGATCTGAGAATATATTGCAGAGAATAATCACAGTTATAAAAATATCTTTCTTCACACGTCCACAGTTGTGTTGGTGGCTTTTTTAAAGTTGTTATTGTATTGCCCCTCACACCACCCCCCCCAAAATGCAAATATAACATATAACCCCAGGGTAATAAATGAGGAAGAGTTTCTCCACTGCAGCATAGTCTTTGACGAGGCAAGACGACTATTACCATATGGACGGAACATTTAACGGTTTTGTAACAAAGGTCTCAATTTATGTTTTGCCTATGAGAGCCTGAGTGACTCAACTGATTTCAAAGATTGATATGGGAAAATTCTTACAGCAAACATTGATGCAAAAAGTGTGTTTTATAGAACAGGACTTCTGGGAAATGTGGTCTCTAAATAGGAGACAGTAAATATCCCTGCCAATGTGCTATAATATACTTTTCTAGCATTGTATTTAAGTATCTGATTTCTCAATGGGAAAGTGTATTTTAATTTTAATTTTATTTTTAAGTCTTTCACTAGGATCCACAAAAAAGAAACAATGATCAGTTGTTGGCTGCCATCTTTGTTTGGACCCCGTTATTTAAAGAAACCCATTTGTGCTAAGAT
Organism: Notothenia rossii; assembly: GCF_949606895.1. Taxonomy (NCBI): domain Eukaryota; kingdom Metazoa; phylum Chordata; class Actinopteri; order Perciformes; family Nototheniidae; genus Notothenia; species Notothenia rossii. The sequence continues at coordinate 82,808,096 of NC_136905.1, read as the reverse complement.
CAGATGTGACTAATCATCTCCAGGGATGCCACATACACAGAGTTAATGTGATAATCATGCAGAGGAGGATAAACTGACACCCAGAGGAGCTATAATAAAAATCAGATTATTAGCTGCAGTGGAAAAACAAATAGAGAAGAAAAGTGTCGCCACAGGGATGAAAAAAAAATCAGCATAACATTAAAAAGAAATGATGTTTATCCGAGAGTATGAGTTATCTAATAAATCCTCTGTTAAACGCATCAAAATCTAATGTGAGGGTAACAGTGGCTGAGATGTAAGTGATGAATCAGCATTATTCTTAAGTAAAAACATTACAAACTGGGTTTTTTTTAAAATCACAGCGAATCCTAAACACTTTGCGAAACCCACTGTCAGTTAATCAAATTGACTGATATTCAATTATATCAAATAACAGACCCCACATTTTCTGTTTCATTCAGATATTTGTTGCATAAATGAACCAAATGATGCTGAAAAACATGTCTTTAAATATTTTTTCAAGTTAAAATGATTATTTTCTAACATATGATGTGAAACCACTTTAATCAAAATGGCAGTTGTGTGGTTTTTTCAGTAAGTACATAAGCCCCTTTCTGCCACAAAAAATATAACAAATAATGATAAAATGTTAGGAATGGTAAAAGACTGTTAATAAAATATGAGCTATTGAGCCATAAAAATTAATTTATAAGTATAGCAAAAGTTACAATACATGTCATCAGAACCTTTAATTCTTAAAGTGAACTCAGTTACGAAGGGAAAGTAAATAAACTGTAATCATTTCTAGTCAATCCTTTGAGAATTCAGCCTAAATTATCACAAAGTTTTGCAATTTTTCGGTCTTTTAGATTTGGGATTAATTACAATGAATCTTTATAATTCTCAGCCTCCAAACTTTTTATACCTGTTTGTCTTTTTTTGGCAGAAATGGGCTTCTTAATAATACCTAAGATGCAGATCTGATGTTTCCATAAAGGTGTGTTTTGATGCGTAAACTGTTTAACAAACATTTATGTATTTTTGTGCTTTTTTCGATGAATTCTCACTATGGATTTTGGTTTGTAGTAGAAATGTTTTATCAGCAGAACGTTGATTAAATCTCAAACCATTAACTAACAAAACAAAAAATACTGCACCTGGGTTTTCAATCTTCCACATTTTCCTTCAGTCTTTCCACAAAAAATAAACTTCAATTTAAGATCCCACCCTTGTTGAAACAAAACAAAATGAAGTACATAAAACGTGTAAAGATTCCCCCTGTCTTCATAATATTATAGGAACAATATAAGATTTGATTTTTAAATACATGTTTCATTCTCCTTCTTCCAAAAACTCCGGCTCCAGTTTTTGTCGATTAATATAAGTGAGGATTTCAGGTAGAGTCAAAGTCTCCGCCTCCTTCTGAAATCTGTTATTTTGAAATACTAAAATAGTTCAGAGAGAAATCCCATTTGCTTCAGGCTTGAAATCGTCCGAGCAGGTTGTCTTGTATTTTGAAATATCCAGTCACAGATCCTCAGATTAGGATTGCAGTGTTGTTCTTTAAATCGTTAAATAAATCCAAGGAGCTTCATGTCCGTATTAGTTTATTTGCTTCCCTTTGTGTCTTTGTTGCTGCCTCTTCTATACGCCATCGAAAATGGCTTCTGTTTTCCCAGAATCCTCGTCGTCATAAACATTTTCATCTCAATAAAAGAAAAAAATCTGTAAGAAACTAATTCTCTGCATAAGTAGACCAAGAAATATGAATTGGTTGATTTCTTCTCCTTGGCCATTAAGAAATAACGATGTCCGACGGTCTCTTGTTTTTTCGATTATATTTTTTCTGCGTTCTTTTACTCTGCGAGTCTGAAGGCACTTGATGTCGTGGCAGAGAGGGAACTTCTCCTCAGACAGACAGACGTCAAAATAACATCTTCAAGTTCTTTTGTTTTTTAAAATACTGTCGTAACCTCCCACTGAAAAAAAGTCAACTTCCCCCGCAAAAACAGAGAGATGCAGTTCGTCCGTCCAGCTTGCGTTACAGTACTGTTGATCTGTAGAAGGGTAAGGAGTAAGGAGGGGGGAGGTATGAGTGGGGTGGTATGATGGTGGGTGTTTAGGAAGGTTGACATTCAAGCTGTTATTTCCTCTTTTTCTGACTGAAGCGCCTGTTTTTCTGTGCTTTGTGACGCTGAGCTGAAACCAAAGGTCATCAATCATCACAGGAGAAACCGGATCAAGGTGAAATACCAAATAAGTGATTTTCAGAAGTTGCTTCGAAAACAATGTTTTTAAAATGCTGTTGGATGATTGGCAGCTACTCTACTTTTTTACAAACTATTTCTTATTGTTTTAACACTCGCTCAGGGGGGAATGCACACATAAGACAGTAGCTTTGAGGTATAACTCTGCAATTGTTCTGCCTACTGTTGTCTTGGAACAACATGTATACTATTCCACATGAATAATTGCCCTAAGCTGCAAAACTTCATGGGTGTGTTTGCGCTGTAATATCAGTAGCTCTCCCTGAGGGAACACAGGGATTTCAGCCTTTGAAGACCATTTAAATGCACAAAAATTGAAAGTTAAAAGTTTGATATTTTAGTAAGTGAACTTATTCTCTGGCTGTCTGAGTTAAGTGTGTAGAGCCAGGATGTTGTTAGCTTAGCATAAAGAGTGAAGGCATTTAGAAGCAGCTAACCTGACGTGTCTCCATGTGACCTCCTGACCTTTTGTGCCAGCCCTCTCTGAAGCTCTGACCTTATCTTTGGTAGTTGGGGGGGGGCGGGGTGTTTAATGATGGGGGATGATGGGATTGAAGGGAGGGTAAGAAGAGTCAAAGGATGTGGCGTCCTGTAGAGAGGGGGGGTCACCTCTGCCGGCCAATCAGAGCCAGACTCAGAGTGATGCACAGCTGCCATATATGGGGTGAGGAGGGGGGAGCAAGTGACCTTAGATCTGTGTGGGAAGAGAGAGAGAGAAGTTTAAAAACAAGAGCATTGATTCATGTTTTTCTGGAAATTCAGTTGAAATTGTGGGCAGACCTGAAGCTGGGGCTCCCAACCCGATGTTTGGGGGCAAATGGCATGTTTCCCTACTTTAAAATATCACTTTTTTCAGATTCTATTTTACTTGATGATACTCACTGTTTGGGGGAGGGTCTTTACATTCGCCCTCCTCGATGGTTACATCATCGATGGCGATATCTCCCTCGATGCCTGCGCCTCGGACTCCCTCCATCACCATCTGCCGCACAGGAAGACAGGAAACTGAGCATTACGGAAACCTTTTACTTCAGTAACAGTAATAATACCACACTGTGAAGGTACTCTGGAAAATATTCCTGAAGTAAATGTATGTTAGTGTAATCAAGAACATGAATAACTTTCTCCTTTATACTTTTATTTTTCTATAATTATATTATTATGTGTCATGGTTGATGTAAAAGCAGGATTTTACGTTTGTAGCTGGGTGAAAAAGAGCCCTTATAGCTATTTTCATCGTGGATTAAACTGATGATTAGTTCCTCCATTAATAGATTGTTTTGTTTTTTTAAAGGAAAAATTGTGAGATTACGCAGAGCCCAACAAGTCACCTTCTACAATGTTTGCTTTTTAATATAACTAAAGCTGTACAAGTATATAATAGCAGAAACAGTACCTCAAAAAATGTACTTAAAACTGTTACTTAAGTATGGCATTTTAGTAAATATACTCACATTTTGCACTTTTTAAATCACACAACTGATTGAGAATTGGGAATATGATTGACAGATTTATCAAAAATGAAAATTAATGGTTAATAATAACAGTTTTTGTTGATGTTTTGATCCATACAGGTGCCCTCTGGGTGCTGAAATAAAGCGAGAGGGGGTTTGTACCTGGAAAGGTGCGGTTGGGTGGATGTTGACCTTGGCTCGTCGCCAGCGGTCTCCTTGGTTACCGGTCAGACTCCAGACGGATGTGTCCGTCACCGTCTGAGTCTTCTGACGCAGAAAGACGTTCAGAGCTCCTGCAGACACGAACACACAGGGCTTTATTGTTGTTATAAACTAATAAGTCTTCACTGAAGGTCACAAGATTTACCAAAGATTAACCACAATGCATCACTTTAAAGAGAATCAGGAGTTTTGCTTCAAAGTTCTCACAATCTGCTTAGACAACAAGCATGGCTTTATTTATTATATGGCTGTGCAGTGATGACGTATGTCTTTAGCGCGACCTGGAAGTAAGCGTCTTAAGGGTTCCCTCCACAAAGAGCCAAGGGGAATTTCCATTGGATTTCGGAATATTGCAGAAAAGAAAATCTGAAAAAAAGTTTATGATACTTAGTTTTGTTGAGCAGGATAATCCCCACATATTAATGCCACGATTTTTGAAGCATAAATGTAAGCACCAGAAGCTAAAAGCTAACATTAGGCTATCGACGAACTTCAGCACAGTCGTATGACTTCACGTCACCACCGCTAAGCTAAAGGCGGGATGAAATGTAGTCGTCTCATTTAGTCACTTGTTAGCAACTGCTGTTTTTTAATTCACCAGTGGGGTATTCACTGAAATATTTAGTTTTTTTGAATAAAATGTAAATATCTTTTCCGCTTTTGTTAACCACAGACCTTATTTCTGGCTTCTCACCGAAGACATGGTCACATAACCGTTGTATTATGTATTATACCGCGTACCTGAAACAGACCGTGCTGCAGACTTACCGATGTGTTTCCCGTACATGTGGTAGTAGAAGGAGAAGCAGTAGGTGGGGTTGGTGTTGACCGGGGAGGAGGAGGAGGTTTTGGAGTTCATGTTGAAGGTGGGAGACAGCAGCCGGGCCGCGTCCCCCTCCAGCCTCGGCCTCGACGTCTCGATGTACATGTAGAAACCTGTGGGAGAGAAACATTTATTATATATGCAGTTTATTGGCGTCTGATCTGGTATGAATGCAGCCTTAGCAAGCTTAGCAACAGCTAACACAATAGAGAGTCACAGTGACGCGTCCTAAAACCCAGAAGTAAACTCCTTCCGGTTCCTTCGACAAAAACCAATGCAATTTCTCCATAGGATTTTGGAAAATATCTGGAAATAAGGTCTGTGGTTGAGACACATCTAAGAGACAGATCACGTTTTATTCAGCCGGATAATTTCCACATGTCTACCCTACTTTTATAATTTTCTAATCATAAATCTATTGATCATAAATTTATCGATAAGATGGTTGTATACCACCGGAAGTGATAAAATGCTAACTTACTTCCGGGTTTTAGGACGTGTCACTGTGGCACTCTGTTAGCCAGCTAGCTCCTGTTAGCTTGAGCAACAACATGAGTAAGATTCATCCCGAACATGAATGTTTTACCACATTTTGTGACAATCCCTTATTATTCCAGAGATATTTCAGTCTTATGTTTATCAGTTACACACGGGAACTAATCCTATTAAAGTGTTGAGGGAAAAAAAACACATTAAAGGTTAAACTGCTTACAAAGTCATGAAAACAGTTTTTTTTTATATTATTTGATTATTTTCTTCAATACCTTTTTCCACATCTCATGACCTTCATTCGCAGGTGGAGTTTGCTCAAATAAATATTCATGATTAAGGAAATTACAATAATAATCCAACCGAGCCCAGTATGATTCATCCCCTTGGAAACCTGAATAAATACCAAATGTATTGACAATCCATTTCATTTTTCTTTCAGTTCTGACCCACATCGGGGGATTAACCAACATTACATTGAGACACATGTTGACATATTTAGTTATGTCATGTTCCATTGAACAATCTATTATTTTGTCTTGTCTTAGTATTGTCATACTGAAATCAAGTGCTCGTAAAAACAGAATAGACAATGAAAGAAAATGTAAAATAACTAGTGCAGAGTCCATTAGGCTGATTGCTTGTCCTTTGATATTCTGCTTGCAGGTTTTTTGAGAAATGTAAAATAAACAAAACATGCTCAAATTCAGATGGAATTTTCCTCTCCATTTAATTTGAGCTGCAGAGAAATGGACCTGTAACCTTGCCTTGCTTCCATTGACCTGCACAGATTACAGTGAGAACTAATATATAATATATATAATATAATGCAACCGTCCTGAAAAGAGCTGCAGCAACAGCAGTGATAACAAATCCACCTCTGGCTCATCCGCAACAAAAACAATCCTCACAAATTAAATTGTACACGAGTGTAGAAAACACTCCGTCTCGCATGTTTCCTGTTTGACAGCGGATTTAAAGCGCTTTACCCCGAGGCTCTCTTTAATGAGATTCTGCTGCAGAAGAAAAGGAAGAAGAAGAACGGGCTGATTCTCCAGCAGGAAATGAAGAGGAGACAAAGAACAAACAGTGGCCGTCACACATCAGCTGTGTGAGGAGTTATTTTAACCTTTGTTTGCTCGGGGATTAAACTCTCGGCACGGATATTTTATATTTCTCCCTGTTGTACAGCTAATCCCCATCATACTGTGAGCTGCTGCACTATTTTAATAAGCAGTGTATTTACAGTAATACACACTAAAATGTGTTGTAAGCAGATATAAAGAAACTTATTTTGATTTTAGTTACACACAGGAACAAATCCTATGAGGTGAAAACACAGTTATTAAAAGTTTTTAATCTGGTTTTTAAAGAGGCCCTGTTATTCTTCGCTTCCTGTAGTGTGTTCTGTAGGTTTTAGTGCATGTAAATGGTCTGCAGAGGCTAAAATCCCTGTGTTCCTCCAGAGGCTGAGGTGCTGTTTACACGAGAACGCAAACGGTTTTATCCGCTACTTTTCTCTTTCGTATAGCCCGTTCGTTTACACGAGGCCGTAACGGAAACGCAGAAACGGACCCCGCAAACGATAACGGGTCCCAAGGTGGATAGATCTGCAAACGGAACGCTCTGGCTGGTGTCTACGCCCTATACGATTATTTCCTGATAACGATGAAGCCATAGCCCCGCCTCTCCCCACCTCTGCTGCTCACATCTGTAGCATGGTCAGTAGCTACTGACCATGCTACAGCAGGTCTGTATCTGCAGCTCCTCTACCACAACCATCAGCAACAAGTGGACATGGAGAATTACATGAACTACATGTTGCTAAATCCACCGCGGGGCACAAACAGAAGGGCAACCATGCTCGGGGGTCTTCTTCGCTGCTTTTGGTGTATTTTGTGGCAAAAGTAGAGCGCCACTTACAGGCCCGGCATATGTACTACAGCGTCTCCAGCGCTCCCGAGCGGTCTCGTGTGAACGGAATACTTTTTTGATATCGTATTCGGTTCGTTTGCGTTTCATATGCGTTTGCGTGTAAATGGGGTCTGAGACGTCTCCATTGTACTCCTTTGTTTACTTCCGGAACATAGTGACATCACTGTGTAACAGTAGCGCTTCTATTGGCTAGCGCTCCAACACATTGTACGTGATAGGCTAATGGGCGGGACATCTCTAAGCAGGTTGACCAATCACAACAGAGCCGGCCAGCTAACCAATCAGAGCAGACTGGGCCCTGGTTTCAGACAGAGGGTGAAAAGAGGTGTTGCTTTTTGAACATTAAAGCATGGAGACATGATAAATATATATATTTTTAAAGACCTGAGTTTAATAGCAACCAATTTCTGCCAGGAAATTATTATTTAATATATGTTAAGTCAAATTTACGAGAGATTCTTATTTTAGAATATGTCAAAAATAACTAGGTCGTTTATTTTGAAAGGACTAAAAAATATTAAAGACTTGTATATATATTATTTAATTGGGACTGACAGGATGAGTGGTTTTATTTGTATCATTCCTAACATGCATCTATGATTTTCTTTTGCTCGTGTTAGCAGGAGTTTGTTTTTTCCCCCCTGATGTGAAAATAAATTGTTTTGCTGTCAGAATGTGTGAAATCACGTCAATAAGAAATGAACGGCCTTGTTTAGATGGATCGGTTCTTTTCATATCACAAAGGAGAAAAAAAACTGTTGTGATGAGTTTATTTCTGTTTTCACTCCGGCTATAAAAGTCAGATTGGAAGTTGACAGTTTAAAGGATGATATGATTTCTTCATGTTCAGATTCAAACCAACAGTGAATGTATCTGCTAAAAAATGTTGTGTGTGTATCAAAGACGGATATATCTTCTTCCTCTGTGCCAAATGGCAAAGTGGAATATACTGTTTACAGGACTGGGAATAACAGTAAAATATAAGTGAACATATACGTTTTTCTGGTTGTAATCTTGAGAACGCATTGCATTTTAAGGCATAGCACTTACTCACTGTCTTACAGCGAAAAATACTGACTAGAGCAACAAATTAGTATTAATCTGCTGCTGAAAATAGTCCTTAACAAAGGCATTATTTCCTCCTGTTTGTTTGATAAAAAATATCTGTTATAGGGAAATTGCTGAGTCTTTGAAAAAAAAAAGAAATACTATACTATATTTACTTTATAGATGTTTTTACACCTTCAGTAGGATCCAATGGGGTTTCCCTGTTTCTGTCTCACTACCTCAGGGCCGGGTCTGATGGCCACGTGTTGACAGCCAATCACATTTGATTATTTAGCCTCTTCCTGCCTGGAAGGGCTGCAGCAGGTTGTGACTCACTTTGCTGTTTCACACACTGCTGCAGCTGCACTGTGACACTTCCACACATCTAAGGGAGTGCATGGTTTATGTTCCCTGATGCATTGTGTCCCCTCTCCGTCTAAGTAATAATCAGGTGTGCAGATCCCTACAGGTGTAAGGGGGCGTGTGCTCGCTAGAGAGAGCATTAAAAGGCATTCAGCTCTTTAGTATAGTGTTAACTCGAGAGAAACATCAAGACGAATTAGACCTAACCAGAGCAGCTTCTTGCATTGCATTTCTTTGCTGGGATAATTGTTTTGTAATTTAAAATTAAAGCACCTCTTTTCACCCCCTGTCTGAAACCAGAGCCCAGTCTGCTCTGATTGGTTAGCTGGCCGGCTCTGTTTTGATTGGTCAACAGCTTAGAGATGTCCAATGACGTACAATGTGTTGGAGTGCTAGCCAATAGAAGCATAAGTGTTACATAGGGATGTTGTTATGTTACAAAAGTGAATCCAATTTGTTTGTTTTTTTGTTTAAATTGGACACTCCTCATTTTTGTTAATGCTGGTGATTTACCTAAATTATTATCAGCCCTTTTCCTAACCAGGTTTAAGCATCACTGTAGCCCCTGTGCTGCTTTTTATTAGCTGTAACTAAGAATAAAAGTTGCCCTGATTGATATGTTTCCTCCCGAGAGACGCCCTCACTCTCTCTTTTCCTTCACCAAGAAGCTGACGTTGAGTCTAACATTTTGTCAGCTAAAATAATTCCAGCTGTCAATTTGAAGCATGTGAAGCTTGTGATAATATTCGGAGGTGACAGCAGACTGATCCGTCCCAAGTGTTCAAAAGTAAGAAGTGCATTAACAAACTTAAGCGCTAAACTCTGAACTGTCACTGTTTTATGCAGATCTCTTAAGTTATCTTCATGGAAGTGAAGATGTATTGGAGAGTTTGACGGCTCGTCTTATTACGCCTACTTACAGTTACAGTGCCAGTGTTGACACTACAGACAAAATTCAGTCAGGCTTTTTCCTCGCTGACAGACAGTTTGTGTTTGTGACACGCTGCTGCTTACTGATAACGCTCCTCCGTCTGTATGGGAGGGGAAATGCCAAACTCCATTGGGAGAAGTGACAATTTAATGAGCGTTCAAGTGATTCCAGAGATCCCTCTGACAGTCAGACTGTAGGTGTGATCCCTCTGACAGTCAGATTGTAGGTGTGATCCCTCTGACAGTCAGACTGTAGGTGTGATCCCTCTGACAGTCAGACTGTAGGTGTGATCCCTCTGACAGTCAGACTGTAGGTGTGATCCCTCTGACAGTCAGACTGTAGGTGTGATCCCTCTGACAGTCAGATTGTAGGTGTGATCCCTCTGACAGTCAGACTGTAGGTGTGATCCCTCTGACAGTCAGACTGTAGGTGGGATCCCTCTGACAGTCAGACTGTAGGTGAGATCCCTCTCAAAGTCAGACTGTAGGTGTGATCCCTCTCACAGTCAGACTGTAGGTGTGATCCCTCTGACGGTCAGACTGTAGGTGTGATCCCTCTGACGGTCAGACTGTAGGTGTGATCCCTCTCAAAGTCAGACTGTAGGTGTGATCCCTCTCACAGTCAGACTGTAGGTGTGATCCCTCTCAAAGTCAGATTGTAGGTGTGATCCCTCTCACAGTCAGACTGTAGGTGTGATCCCTCTGACGGTCAGACTGTAGGTGTGATCCCTCTGACGGTCAGACTGTAGGTGTGATCCCTCTCAAAGTCAGACTGTAGGTGTGATCCCTCTGACGGTCAGACTGTAGGTGTGATCCCTCTCAAAGTCAGACTGTAGGTGTGATCCCTCTCACAGTCAGACTGTAGGTGTGATCCCTCTGACGGTCAGACTGTAGGTGTGATCCCTCTGATGGTCAGACTGTAGGTGTGATCCCTCTGACAGTCAGACTGTAGGTGTGATCCCTCTGATGGTCAGACTGTAGGTGTGATCCCTCTGACGGTCAGACTGTAGGTGTGATCCCTCTCACAGTCAGACTGTAGGTGTGATCCCTCTGACGGTCAGACTGTAGGTGTGATCCCTCTGACAGTCAGACTGTAGGTGTGATCCCTCTCACGGTCAGACTGTAGGTGTGATCCCTCTCACAGTCAGACTGTAGGTGTGATCCCTCTCACAGTCAGACTGTAGGTGTGGTCCCTCTCAAAGTCAGACTGTAGGTGTGATCTCTCTGACGGTCAGACTGTAGGTGTGATCCCTCTCACAGTCAGACTGTAGGTGTGATCCCTCTCACAGTCAGACTGTAGGTGTGATCCCTCTGACGGTCAGACTGTAGGTGTGATCCCTCTCACAGTCAGACTGTAGGTGTGATCCCTCTGACAGTCAGACTGTAGGTGTGATCCCTCTCACAGTCAGACTGTAGGTGTGGTCCCTCTCACAGTCAGACTGTAGGTGTGATCCCTCTCACAGTCAGACTGTAGGTGTGATCCCTCTGACGGTCAGACTGTAGGTGTGGTCCCTCTCACAGTCAGACTGTAGGTGTGATCCCTCTCACAGTCAGACTGTAGGTGTGATCCCTCTCACAGACTGTAGGTGTGATCCCTCTGACGGTCAGACTGTAGGTGTGATCCCTCTGACGGTCAGACTGTAGGTGTGATCCCTCTGACGGTCAGACTGTAGGTGTGATCCCTCTGACGGTCAGACTGTAGGTGTGATCCCTCTCACAGTCAGACTGTAGGTGTGATCCCTCTCACAGTCAGACTGTAGGTGTGATCCCTCTCACAGACTGTAGGTGTGATCCCTCTGACGGTCAGACTGTAGGTGTGATCCCTCTGACGGTCAGACTGTAGGTGTGATCCCTCTGACGGTCAGACTGTAGGTGTGATCCCTCTGACAGTCAGACTGTAGGTGTGATCCCTCTGACGGTCAGACTGTAGGTGTGATCTCTGACATCTTTATGTTTTTTGTCACTTCCTTTAAAGCCTTTCTGTCACAATTAAACATTTGAATTTAACTTTGTTTATCAAGAATGAAAACACTAACCCTATTTTGCTGTTGTCCTTGTTAGATTTGCCATCCTCTGTCCGTGTCTATTTTGTATTTCTTATAATATTATTAAATGATATAAGTGGCATAATAGATCTCCACTGCAGGAAACCACTATTTTGATCAGTAGCTTCTTCAATGTATTTATTACCTGACCTTTGTTGCTTGAAGCCAGGATGCTAATGTCAAATAGAAAGCTAACCTAACCTGTTAGTTCCCTTTAACTCAAATTAGCTTATTAATTATTATATAATTGATATTTCTGGTCCTTGATTTTGATTGGCTAAACTACTTTCAAAAGTCAATTAGATACAAAAGGAGTGCTAACATTACTATTATCCAGAGGTGTGGAGTCGAGTCACATGACTTGGACTCGAGTCAGACTCAAGTCATCAAATTGATGACTTGAGACTCGACTTGACAAAATCACAAAACACTTGGGACTTGAGCCTTCTGACTTGAGGTGACTTGATAATTTAATGCAGGGATCTCCAACACGCCGATCGCGAGATGCCGCTAGAAGAGCAGAGTCCCGTCGGGGAGAGCAGAATCTCCAGCCGCTTCTACTCTTGCTGAGAATCCTTGCAGGCAGGGGCGGGACTTTATTTAGCTGGGCCACCATGCGGCCAATCATATGCGAGGACACACTAGGATCATACCATTATGTGAAAGAAGGGTGGGGGGCACAGCAGGTGTAGTGGTACAGGCCGGCTGCACAGAGCGACGGGAGCCGGATTTAAATGCAAGCGCGTCGGAAAAAGTCAAGAAATTAGCGAAAACCGAAAAAAGAAGCAGCATCTGGCAGCATTTCAATGATATTGGAGAAAGCAAAGCTGAGTGCAGGATTTGTAAAATGAAAATAACCTTCAGAGCAGGTTTTTATTTTGGCACTCAGGATTTATTGTCAGAGGTGGGAGAAGTTTAGATTGAGTAAAAGTTCCAGAGTGTAGGAATACTCGGTTACAATAAAAAGTCCTCCATTCAAAATGTTACAAGTAAAATTACAAAAGTATTAGCATCAAAATATACTTAAAGTACCACCTGCAGAGGGATCTAGATTCAGGACTTCTCTTCCCCATAGAGACCGCCTCGCTGCACATTATCCCTCGCATAAAGATAGATTGTGGGTCCCTTATAACATGTTGTACACAGTGGAAATAATCATTCTGGTCACCTCAACATCAGGGATCTTATACATTAATCTCCTTCTGAATGAAACCGTCACGGTAGCCTTACCTTACCGATCCCTCTTAAATAGAAAAAAACACGTTACTTTACCAGCAGAGAGAAAATAGATTATTAAATTATTAATGTGAATATTAAAGAGCAGTTTGATTATTAAGTATTATTCTGTTGATCAATGTCATTACATTTGCTGAAAAGCGCATAATGACTTGTTTATGACTCGTTTTGTCAAAGTTTAGGACTTGGACTTGACTTGAACTTGCCCATCCTGACTTGAGACTTGACTCGGACTTGAGCGCAAAGACTTGAGACTTGACTCGGACTTGCAAAACAATGACTTGGTCCCACCTCTGCTATTATCATCCAAACCTTAATTCCAGCTAAGGATGTCTATTAAAAAAAGAAACCTGCAAAATCTGACAAAATACAATATATTTTAAAAACTCAGGATTAAAGTAACGCTGTTCCAGTAAAAATTTGTTTTCTTTTAATGATATTTTCAGTTGAGCTTTGAGCGAATGTGTCCTGTGTTTCTTCTCTGAATGTTTTACAGTAGAAACAAACTATTTGCTCGGCAGCAGAACAAACTGCAGCGTGTCCGTCAGGCTGCTCTCATTCAGTCAGCTGAGGCTCCTCCGGGTGCTGCGCTGCTGCGTTTATTCTCAGCCTCTTATCGTGTTGAGAGTGGGCGTCGACTCTTCTGAACGACACGAATCAGAAACGGTCCGTCTCGTGAGTTCAGAACAATGATTAAAACTTAGTGTCATTGTTTTATCCTCAGCCCTCCGCCTACTCTCAGGGCTGCTGGCGTCGAAAAAACACAAAATAACGAGAACGGAGCAGAACGGTAAGAAAGGAAACAGTCTGAACATCAGCTGTAAGAAAACTCACACACTTGAGTTTAATGATGTCTCAGACTGACACAGAAAGAGAGGATTAAGGAAGCCATTTGATATCTGTATCAGAGTACGCTGATTTGATTATACATGCATAGGTGTCGTTTATTCTTGGGGCAAGGTCTTTTGGAAATGGCCAATTTTTCCCCACTACTTTTGAAGTACGTGTGTGTGTGTGTGTGTGTGTGTGTGTGTGTGTGTGTGTGTGTGTGTGTGTGTGTGTGTGTGTGTGTGTGTGTGCTCAAGGCTTGTATTAGTCATACGTACATAGCTACAGTGTAGTTATGACGATGAAAATCTTAGGTCACAGGCTCCTCCAACAGTGCAACACAATAAAGCATAAAAACAGAAAGTGTGTGTGTGTGTGTGTGTGTGTGTGTGTGTGTGTGTGTGTGTGTGTGTACCCGTCTTGGTGCCGGCGTGGTCGGTGCTGGGTCCGGTGTTCGGTGTGTATTTGCTGTCTCGCGTGGCGGCGCTGTGACGCGTCCAATCGAACACGTCCGTTTTGTCCTGAGAGAACAAACACACCGCCTCGTCCTCGAAGCCACACTGGAACTCCCCTGAACACACACACACACACACACACACACACACACACACACACACACACACACACACACACACACACACACACACACACACACACACACACACACACACACACACACACACACACACACACACACACACACACACACACACACACACACACACACACACACACACACACACACACACACACACACACACACACACACACACACACACACACACACAAATTACATATAGTAGAAGCATAAACTTAAAGGGAAATACATTTAAAGTGTGATCTGTTTAATTATTTGTGAAGATACTTACTGAGATGTGGGTTAACAGGAGCTGTGAAGGGACAAAAGATAATAATTTAATATAACAATATACAACCTTTTTGTCCTATTCACATCCATGCGTGCATTAACCATTTACATTACATTTAAGATTATCGTATCAGCAAATGTCAAGGAAATAAAATGAAGGAAATTCCAGACAACACCAGGAACCTTTCTTTCAGAATAAAACAAAAAGTAGAGATGTGAACTTAGCGGCAGGTTTGACAGTCAGCTGTTTTCAAATTGGATTTTCAGGGCGAAAACTAATTACACCACATGTCTGACACACTCAGTGCAGCTGTTGGAAACTGTGAGTGCACAAACAGCTGCTGCGTCGTTTGGCAACAAGCTTGTGCTTCGTTATCAACCAGCACTAATTTTGTGTGTGTGTGCTTGTATTTATATCATAGTGAGGACCACTTTTTAGTACTTGGAAGTGAGGACACTATATTGTAAACATAGCTCGCTCCTTATTTCTGGAACATTAACTCCACCTGGGCGTTTCTTAGCAAAAAGCATCTTATAGCATTTAAATGGAAGCTGGAAAAGTGTCATTTCTTTTATTTTGAAAATTTGTGTAAATAAATCACACAGTCAGAAAATCTATTTTCAAGGGAAAGATTAAGTATTTCACAGAATAATAATAATTCCTTTTTTTTGATAGAGCGGTTTTACGGGGTATTTAAAGATACTTTACAAAAAAAGTTCTTAAAAGCAACGTTAACATTTCACGTTTTTATTACATTTGGTTCAAGTTCTTAAACTCAAACACTGATTTTCTGTTTTGAGTGACAATTGATGTAAAACAAGAAAGGGTATTTCAATTTGAAAATTAAACAAGTCATCATCCTCTGCTTCTTGTCAGTTGTAATAATCTCTCTGATTAAAATGTCACTTTGAACACAAAAGTTCAACACCACTTTTTTCTACTAGCTCGGGCGCTGACGTATCATGAACGTCTGTTTCCTTTGAACTGCAAAAATAATATCCAAGTAGCAATGAACCAAGTTTGTCCTTTAACACAATCTGAACATCTGTCCTGTTTTCTGCAGGTTAAAAACTGCAACCTTAAAGAAAATAACACAAAGTGTGTGTGTGTGTGTGTGTGTGTGTGTGTGTGTGTGTGTGTGTGTCCTGCAGGCGTGTGTGATGTCGCAGCGTTTTAGCAGCGCTAGTTTTGAGTTAGTGCTACAGATCTGGGACAGTGTGAAGATAGGAGGACACACACACACACACACACACACACACACACACACACACACACACACACACACACACACACACACACACACACACACACACACACACACACACACACACACACACACACACACACACACACACACACACACACACACACACACACACACACACACACACACACACACACACACACACACACACACACACACACACACACACACGAATATCAGATACAAATTAATAAACAGATGAACAGGTGAGGAAACAAAGTAGGGTATGAAATCTGGAGTAAAAAACTTCGTCCCTCAATTCCTTTCAGGGAACACAGAAAGCGCTGCAGGGATATCGATGGAAATTGCGTCTTTATTTCTGAGAATAAACGTCTGTTTCGCACCAATGATAATTTGGTGATGGTATCATGATATGAACATTAAGAAAGAAAGTTGTCTCTGTCGCTCAAACGATACAAATAAAATCCTTCACACAAATTCACTTTTTAGTTTCATTTTGCTGCAGCCTTCGTCCACAGCAGTACATCGCTTAGTTTCCCTGGAGGCATACCGTATTGACTATGGATAGGAAAAAAAATCCTCTTCACTCTTTTACTGCCTGAGATCGAATGCTGTGGTTGTATTAAATGTTCCAATTGCTAGGACTGTCTTACGGTACGTCTACACTACAGGCATCAAAAAATGCTTTCAACGCTTCGCCCATTCACTTGAATGGGGTGACGTAGAAGATTTTTAATCTTCGCCGAACTGCATTGTGGGGAGCATGGCATGGCTTTGCAAGCATCACGAGCATCTATCGGCATCAAAAGTCGAACAATGTTCAACTTTTGAGGCTCGATGCTTGGCATCAGCCAATCAAATCCCGTTTATGCAAATCCCGCCAGTGCAAGTGCTAGCCAATCAAACCGCGTGCAAGCTGGGAGAGCCAGACCGCAGTTCATTTCCTCATATTCCAAACGAGATATTACGGTAGCAAATCACCCGGTTCTTTACGACCGGAACTATTTACCGGGATACAAACCGGAGGAACCAGGCATGGAGGGAGGAGGCAGAGACAGTGGGTGAAACTGGTAGGTTTTCGCCTGTTTGGAGAGTTTATATCCAGTTTACTTCGTTTTAACATTGCTATTGCTTTGTATGTCGGGGGCGGGAGATTCATGTGATTGGTTGCTCGCAAACAATCGCCAAGCTTCAGACACGCCCAGCTTCAGGATTTGTTCATGCCTGTAAAGTAGACGGGCCGTTAGGGAATACAGCTTTAAGATGCGCAGCTCCGCTAACTTGGAACAGTCTGCAAAAGGAATGGAAGTTGAGCAGTTTGGTTCCATTACATGTTTTTAAAGCAAGGATAGATGCTATCCAATCGGAAACTGTTGGTATCTGTAAATGCTACGAGCTATACAAACTGTAGTCAATGTAAATATGCCATATGATGTCCTCTTTGTTTTTCTGTCATGTTTGTATTCATGTTGGAACCTACTTGCAGCAGGCCACCATTGAAAAAGAGGTCAATGATCTCAATGGGTTTTCACCTGAATCAATAAAGGTTTTGAATTGAATTGACTTTAAAGCAGAAACCTTTGAGGAACATTGTATAAATCATTATGAAGTATTATAACATGTTATGTTGTCCACAGCTGCTCGTCACTTTATAAAAACATCTTCATATTGGCAGTAGCTCAGCCTGTTGGCTTTTTGACTTTGGTACCTAATGGTCACTGGTTCGAGTCCCATAATGACCAACAAAACCAATCAAAGGTGGTGTGTACTGGTAACTGTTCACTTTGTGGGCCCCTCTGAAGACCCAACTGCTCCTTGATGCCAAAATATTGCACCTCTCCATAAAATGCATGTATTTATGAATGTATATCAGACCTAATGCGTTAAGGATGGAGAGTGAAACCGGAATATTTCTGTTGTGGGATTAATGAAGTCCTTGTTCTTCCTGTTCTTCTTGATCTTATAAATCCTTGCAGACACGTGAAGGCAGCAGGGCAACTACAGTACGTTGATAAATGTGATATTTAATTGACTTTACTGCAGCTCAGAACAAACACCTGTAGATGTCGGGTGGTGAACTTCCTGTTTGAATATCCCCCCGTGAGGAGTTAATGTGACGATCAGGAGGAGGTGAGCGGGGCGAGGCGTTCACTGACAGTCTGTCAAAACTCCACTTCAGAGCAGCGAAAGGAATCGTCTCTTTTCTTTTGTTTTCGTTGTGTGTCGTCGCGTCCCGCTGTGAGTGTGTCATCAGTCACTTCTCTTTTTTTTATTCCCGTCAGGATTTCTGTGTGACATTTATTTTTTATCTTGTTTTTCCAGTGTTTGTTTTTCATAGAGAAGCAGTGTGTCAGCAACACAGCACCGCAGGAAATAAACAAACATCTCTTAAATCTCATATTTAGGTCTCAATCATTCTGGGATGAGCACAGGTATACATATTAATAAACATGCTATCCTCTCAAGCAAAGCAAAACAAATAATTCTAAACCTTTATTTTTATCGTAACAGAGACTTTTTTTACATTGAATCATATTTCCTGTTTTCTGAACTGCTGTTGATGTTGAATCTGTTGATCTAATATAGTCAACATAATATTTCAGACAGCAAACCCACCACTGTGAAAACTATTGTCCCTGCTTAACAAACTGCTGTTTTTATTTTCAGATTATTTATATTAACTTTTAAGTTGCGTTTTTTCTTTAATCGATGTTCACTCCACTTAGCATGCTGAAATGTTTTGCATTAATATCATAAAAGCAGAACAAAGGAAATTATTCAGTGCTGTCCTTTTGTTGCGAAACAACTTTGCGGGAAGTGTGGAGTTGCATTGGCAAAAGCTTAGGCTACCCTTTATAGTTAGCACAACGGAGTAACGGTACGTCCACACAGCAGCGTTAAAATAATCTTGGAGGTGGGCGTGTCTGAAGCTTGGGGATTTTTTGCGACCAACAACCAATCACATGAATCTCCCGCCCCGACAGACAAAGCAATAACAATGTTAAAACGAAGTAAACTGGATATAAACTCTCCAAACAGGCGAAAACCTACCAGTTTCACCCACTGTCTCTGCCACCTCCCTCCATGCCTGGTTCCTCCGGTTTGTATCCCGGTAAGTAAATAGGGACTGGCCATAAAGAACCGGGTGATTTGCCACCGCAATAATTAATCTCTCCTCCATTTTGTTAGGAATATAGGAAATGAACTGCGGTCTGGCTCTCCCAGCTTGCACGCAGTTTGATTGGCTAGCGCTTGTACTGTCAGATTTGCATAAACGGGATTTGATTGGCTGACGCTTCCACCTCAGCTTCAAAAGTTGAACATTGCTCAACTTTTAAATCCTGAGATGCCTGGAAATCTCCGCTTTGCTTTCCCACAATGCAGTTTGGCGAAAAGTGAGGCAAAGTGACGTCACCCCATTCAAAGTCAATGGGCAGAAGCGTTGGAAGATTTTTTAACGCTGCTGTGTGGACGGGCCGTAATGGTAGAAGGTAAATGGACTGGATCAATATAGATATTTGTCCAGTCTTTAAGACCCCTCAAAGCACTTTACATTTACAAGTCATGATTCACACCCCATTCATACAGAGCGATTAAATGTATTATTGAAGGAAAGGCATCGTGAGAAATGTGATGTAATGTTGCAGGTGGGTGACACGACCACAGGGGGCGCCAAACATCAATATAACGGTACAGGTTTGAAACAACAACACTAACAATAAACTTTGCAAAATGTATTTCGGGAAAGAATATAACTGTGGACTATTACAAATGTGAAAATTCGAGGCGATATAGGTGTTGAAGAGAGGAAACGTTACCGCTGTAGGTGATGATGCGCTCAGTGGCGTCGCCCTCTCCGTAGCGGGTGATGGGGGTGAGGCGCACCAGGTAGGACTCAGGTTTGATGAGTTCAGTCAGGTTGTAGGTCAGCAGCTCTCCCTTCTGGACGTTTCCCTCGATGGGAATCTCCTGCTCCCACCAGCGGGACTGAGTCATCTGAATCACACACACACACACACAGAAAGTGGTTTTTGTCCCGAATGAGGCGCACAAATCACATTCCTCTGCCATACACTGACCTTAATCTTAATCTATAACCTGAATTCTTACATCACTCTGAACTTTCTGCACTCTTTGACATGACATAAGATTCAGACCGTCCATAGAGAAAGATTAGAAGACTTAAGGGGGGTTCTTTTTTTTTTTAGATAATCTCGATGGAAACTGGTTCTGTCCTCCTTTTACTCAAACCAAGTTTTGTTGACCGTAACAAAAGAGAGGGTCTCCTCCGTTAAAGAAGTCCGCACGACCTCCACGATCCAAAATATCTTCGGCCGAGTCAAAAATGACTTCAAGCGCCTGCCAGGCCAGTAGGTGGCGATGAAATCAAGTTTTGTTGACCATAACAAAAGAGAGGGTTATCCAGGCAAGTGTCTGGAGGGTTGGCAATATCACTCCAGTCTTATTGTTTGCTGGTGGCGGATCATAAGGCCAAAGAGCTTTTGTTCACCAGAATAGAGACCTGAAGAAGCTACTTTATATATTAAATACATTCCATTATATTACACAGTAACAGACATTTATATCCTCCGTTAAAGAAGTCCACACGACCTCCACGATCCAAGATATCTTCGGCCGAGTCAAAAATGACTTCAAGCGCCTGCCAGGCCAGTAGGTGGCGACGAAGGCCACGTCAACAAGGTGAAGCGTATTATTCTTTGGCAGTTTTCGCAAATCATAAGAAAATATTGAATATATCTGAACAGAACCTGAAATGTGTGGAAGGACGACGAGGTTGAGGTTTCAACTTATAATATAGTTTTGACACATAAGAACAATCTGCGTGCGGAATTAAGGAGATGGTGTGATTTAGCCGGAGATACAGTACGTGTGTTGAACACTTCCTCCTCCTCATCCTCTCCCCCTCCCCTCTCTCTCTCTTCTCTCTCCCCTCTCTCTCTCTTCTCCCTCCCCTCTCTCTCTCTTCTCTCTCCCCTCTCTCTCTCTTCTCTCTCCCCTCTCTCTCTCTCGTCTCTCCTGTAAACTCACTAAGTTTCTTCCTCCAGTCTCTCTGGATCCTCGTCTTCTTATCATTTTCTGTCCTATCAGCACTTCCTCCCTTCTCTCCCTTTCTCTCTCTCTCTCTCTCTGCAGCACACTGCTCAGTGTGAATGAAAAGACAGGACAGTTGCCATGGCAACACGCCCTCCTCCACTTTCTCCTCTTCCTCCTTTTTCTCTAAAGCCAGGCTGGTGCTGCAGGAGGAGCATCAGGTACACACTGTGTGTAACAATCAATTCAATGAATTACATCGTAATAATAATACAGCTCAATATCACAAATCACACTTTAGTCTCAGGAGACCTTAGCGTACACCTTCTGTCCTGAGACCCTCGCAGGTGCAAGGTGAAGGTCCCAAAGAAATCCCACAATTAACGGGGAAATGGTAGAAACCTCGGGGAGAGAAGCAGAGGAGGATCCCTCTCCCAGGACGGACAGAAGTGCAATAGATGATGTGTGTATAGATTAAAAAAGATAATGACATTTCTTATGCATATGAACAGTGTGTGTGCGGAGTCCTCAGTCCAATCTGATCAAATCCGTATAATGGTTTATGTTCAAACTTAATCTAGTTTAGTTTATAAAAAGTCAATGTGTCATGTATGTTTATGATTCTATGGTGTCTTCAAATATTTGGTTGAATACAATTAAGTTAATAGAAGAAGAGTGTATCATATATTTGTACGTGTATAGTTTACTATGATATATTTATCAACATTTATACAGTTTCTGTAGAGTTCTATCCGAAGTTCAGAAGCTTTCCTCTGTGTTGACTCACCTGATCTCGTTCTCCGTTATTCACCTGGAAATGTGACCTTTATAAAACTGACTGTGTGTAGATACTTAGTTATCAGGGCTTTCTCTTCTTCCACTATGACAGATTCCTGCTGTTAGCTACATTCTAGTGACTCCCAATGGAAGTGTTAGCATTCAAAGTTCCTGCAGTTTTATAGTAAAGGTACATTATCCCTATTTCTTTGAGAATGTGGTAAGGACTACCATGGGCGGCGCAGCCATTATATGAGGGTGGGACAATTCCCCCCCACCTTTTAAAATGATCAGTTTAGACCCCCCCACTTTTACTATGTGGAAAGTCCGTGAATCGGTCTCTCCACTCGCCTCTCTCTGTAGAGCGCCGTGTCAGTGCTTCATTATCAAATCCATTCCACTATTATTGAGAGAATGCCCAAATCAATGAAACTCCGCCCCATGTTTTCACTGCTACTTTGTACCAAGGCAGATTCTCAGAGCCGTACACATGCTGCGTTTTTAGTGTAGCTGTGTCTTTAGTTGTAAAATTATGCGCGCCACAGTTTCGACGCTGCAAGGCTCCGGCGCTAACAGTTCACGAGCGTGCTCCACTAGCACCCGGTTATAAGGCGCTGTTATTAAAGAGGTGGAGGGAGAGTCCTCTCCTGTCAGACTGAGAGGCTGATAGCTACAGCTCAGTGAGGTGAAGGACTCTCTGAGAGGTGGAGGAGAGTCCTCTCCTGTCAGACTGAGAGGCTGATAGCTACAGCTCAGGGAGGTGAAGGACTCTCTGAGAGGTGGAGGGAGAGTCCTCTCCTGTCAGACTGAGAGGCTGATAGCTACAGCTCAGCGAGGTGAAGGACTCTCTGAGGGTTTAGATAGTTCACTTTAGTCTAAGTAGTGGGTCTCAAACGGTTTGGTAATCGTTTATGTAAATAAGTATTTCCAAGGCACACCTTTATATGATCATTATAGTTATAAAAAACAAGAGAAAAACAGGTATGAAATAATTCCAACTCATACTATAGGACAGTAATACAGAAATACAGGTAAATGGGGAGTGATTTGTAAAATATGCAAAAAGTAAATCTGTTTACAGTTCTGTTTCATATCTGTGTTGAGAGATGTATCCATAGATTTAGTCCCTAATGTTGCTCTCAAAGTGCAGCTGATTTAACTTCAATATTTAATGCCCCCGGACCCCCCTAGAGGAGGTGAGGTCCACCACCTGTCCACACCCACATCGAGGATTCTTCCTACGCCCATGGGTACTACACATTCTCACCCTTAAACACAGACTCAATTTCACTGCACTAAGACACAATCATGTGAACAAAAACACACAGTCTGATTGGTTTAATCTGAATATCTTTACTGGCTCATAAAGCCTGTGGACTTGTTTACTGCCTCATCGGTTTTTATTGGCTGTAACCAGCGGCACATAAACCAAACGAAGAGTTCATTAAAGTCATTTGTCACATTTACGACTAAAAACACAAAAATCTCAATAACAGTTCGTAAACAAGAACACGAGAAGTCAATAAAAAGTTATTACAAGAGTCCTAAAAACTCTGTTTTATATATTTGATGATTAGATTAAATAACAAACATACTTTATGTATAAAAAATCTAGCTGTTATGTTTGTGGATGGGGTTTTTTGTTGTTGCGTTTTCCTTGTTGTTTGCTCCTTTTACCCCTCACTACTCTGTCTCTCCGTCTCTGCAGGGCTGGTGTGTGACAGGGGGCGTGGCTGGTATACTCCTGGCTGCAGATGAGGCACACCTGTCCCCACTCACACGATCAACCTGCTCTTTAAGAGCCTGGCCCTCACCTCACTTCTCTGCCAGAGAGGGACATGCTGTTCCACGGAGTGCCTTCCTGCAGCCTGGATTCTGTTTTTGTTCACTTTGCAGTTTTTTTGAGGAGCTTTTGAGTTTTTGTCGGGAATGTTTTCCCTCAGCTTTGTTTTTGGACCTACTGCAGCCAGCCAGCTCCCTGTCGTCAGTACCTGCCGTGGACTACCTTCCTTTATTAAACACATTGAAACTTTATTTGTGTCAGTCTCTGCTTTGGGGTCCAAGTAGTATCCAAACGCCACACTAGCTGCTGCTTTTGATGAAAAGTTTCAAGGACTGATTATAAAGAGTGATTTATTAAAGCAACAGTCTTGTGTTGTATATATTTTTTTTCATCAATGCAGCCTGACTATATATTTTCCCGTTTAAAGAAGTCTTCCTAAAACAGCTGGTCTTTGTTGTTGTTATTTAATGAGGGATGAAGTGATTTGTTGTGGACTACTTTCAGCAGCGTATTAATCCACATTTGGCGCTCTGGTGAGTATTTGGGGCAGCTGGATGATGTGGGAATGAACTTCATTGTGTTCATGGTTATGAAGGAATATGTCACCAAGAGTTTGTTATTAACGTGTGTTAAATACTTTGTTGATAACAATGGAGCGCTATGGCACAGAGGTAGAAGATTAAAAGGCTTTGACACTAGGGCTGCTCGATTATGGCAAAAATCATAATCTCGATTATTTGGTTCAATAATTGATATCACGATTATTAAAAACGATTATCCATTTACTTTGAAAACATCCATTTATTGAAAAAAAATATGAACAGTATGTTTTTAACAGTTGATTACCCTGAACTTTAAGTAAATTCAACTGAAAAAAAAAAATAAAAAAAATAATCGTTTCATTTCGATTATGTTGTTTTCGATCTCGAAATACGATTAATTGAGCAACCCTATTTGACACACACACTTGTTAGTAGATAGACAAATACCGTATTTTCAGACATATACTCCGAAGCGGCTTATATATTGTATTTTGTCTGACTGCGTTGAAACTACGGACAAGAGATGGCAGTGTATACAATCGGGACAACTGAAAACTGCTGTACCAACGAAGAAGAAAAAAGTCACGGCAACCGGGAGGATGCGTCACGTAACTTTCCAGGATCTTGTGGGATGGATGGACACAGCATGGGCTTCAGTGCCGACCGACACCATCCTGTCGGGATTCAGAAAGGTCTGATCGGAGCTGATTCTGATGGAGAGTCTGAGGACAGCCCGGAGCAGGACATGCTGCTACATCTGTGTCGCTGTTAAACACTTCCCCCGGAGTTTTTACAATTACTCATTACACATATTAGACATGTAAGAGTCATTGCTGTGGACTTTACCCACAGGGGCAATTGCGGGTAAAGTGTCTTGCCCAAGGACACAACGGCCTGACGCAGTGGCGGCCGAGGCGGGATTCGAACTGAAGTTCACCAACGCCCCTTGAGCTGATGACCAACGCTCTAACCACTGCGCCAAAACCACACCCTATATGTGTTTTTTTTCTCTTAAAGGTAGGGTAGGTAAGGATGGAGAAACCAGCTCGAGTGCAGTAAAATTAGAAAATACACAACCGAAGAAAATCTGCCCCTACCTTCAGACTTCCTCACAGAGCCCCTCCTCCAACACACAAGAACGCGCACATGACCAATGAGGGCACGAGATAAGTTTGTGCACAGATGGAAGGCTGACAGGCAGGTAGGCCATCCAGTTATCTGCCGCGAGCCGGGGCTTTTTACAGCGCCACGGCTTCCACAGATGAAATATTTGTATGTATTTATTGTCAAAGCATTTAATTTACTCATTGCTATCGGGATGTTAAGAGCATTCCATGGAATATAAAAACAAGTGTGTCTGAAGTGAATTACCTACCCCACCTTTAACAACAAATGTTTTGTTAAGAGCAACTTATACACAGGTTTGACTTATAGATACTGTTGGTTGGAGTCTGAACATGAGCCTTGAGATAACAGTTTGACCGACCTGTCTGATGCCGAGTCTGTAGGCCAGGATCCGGTCCACGGTGCCGGGCTCCATCTGGGTCCACTGCAGCTTGAAGCCGTAGACCCGAGGCCGGTTCTGCCACAGAGCGCTGTACGTGTCGTAGTAAAACTCCGGAGCGTGGGCCTTCCCTGAGGAGACACAGGGCAGGAAGCAGAGAGAGAGTTAAACTACGATTCCCAAGGTGCATTTCAATAACAAACACCCAATCACAGAGATGCACACAACGCATTAAGCTAAAGCAACCAGAAGCATGATCAAACAGTTTGAATGTTTCACTGTCACATTCAGTCTGAGATCGATTCAGTCAATGTGGCAAAGAACACAACGGAGAAGTAGAAACAGCTAGGAAGAAGAAGGGTGTGTTAATATTAGAGGCAGCAGGATTATGAAGCTTAACTTAATATGACAGTAAACTGTGTGTGTGTGTGTGTGTGTGTGTGTGTGTGTGTGTGTGTGTGTGTGTGTGTGTGTGTGTGTGTGTGTACAGTACATGTGTGTAACAGCATGTTTTCATGCCTCCCTGTCACTTACACACACAGTGTCAGTCCACTTGTGTGTGTTCCTGCTGATGTGCAGTTTGGAGGATTAAACCACCAAAGAAGAAATACTCACCTGACTGGACGAAACCTCCAACATGGCCGACCTGATAACACAGAGCTGAGTCCTGATTGGCTGACTCAGCTGCATCCACAGGGACACATTTTCCATTTAAACTTCATTTCAGTAGTTTGTCAAAATAATCCTTACTCAGTGTCCATTTCCTGCCTTTCCTTACAGGCTGCGGGACAGAGTTTACTCAGACGTCATGATAGCTAAAGCTTCATGAAAAACAAACTTAAACCCCAGAGTATTCAGGACCAGATATTGGATGAGTGCAGAGCTAAAAATACTAAATATTTAATTAACCCAGAACTAAAACACAAGAGAATATTGCACACATATTACACCAACTCAAAACAGCAGGGAAATGCAACTAAACATTGAACCAAACCGAAATAAATACATAGAATATCGGAAGTGAGTTTGGACGAAGCCAGAGCTATAACAACAGAGAATATTGGATTTAAAAATGGAACTCAAACACAAGACACTATTGCACCAATAAAGACGCAACCAGAGCCAAAACACTAGAATACAAAACAAATACTGGACCAAGCCAAAGAAAATCCAAAATATATTGGACCAAACCAGAGCTAGAACACCAGGGAATTTTGGATCAATAT
This sequence comes from Notothenia rossii, assembly GCF_949606895.1. Taxonomy (NCBI): domain Eukaryota; kingdom Metazoa; phylum Chordata; class Actinopteri; order Perciformes; family Nototheniidae; genus Notothenia; species Notothenia rossii. Next base: position 82,781,497 of record NC_136905.1, on the reverse strand, counting down.
ATTGATTAAACCACCAGAGAATATTGGACTAAATGTTATACCAAATTAAAACTAAAGAAACTGAGCTTATGACCAAATATATCGATATTCAGGAACAAATATTGGACAAATCGGAGCTCACCCTTCAGAGAATATTAGACCATACCCATAGAAATACAAAACAAACACTGGAAATAACCAAGCTAAAAAAACATAGAATATTGGACTAGGTATTGGACCAAATCAGAGCTATAACACCAGGGGATAATGGCCTTAATGTCTGACTAAAACATAGATTAAACAACGGGAAAATATTGGACCAACCTACATTAAAAAAACTGAGAGTATTTGATATAAAATGGACCAAATCAGAACAAAAGGGGCGGAGTGGCGCAGTGGGCTGTGCGTTGATCATCAGATCAAGAGGTGTTGGGGAACACCAGTTCGAAACCCGCCAATGCGTCAGACCGTTGTGTCTTTGGGCAAGACACTTCACATGAATTTGCTCCTGTGGGTATTGTCCACAGTACGTGACCATTACATGTCTGAAGTGTGTATCCAGTCGGGATTCAGAAAGGTCTAATCGGAGCTGATTCTGATGGAGAGTCTAAGGACAGCCCGGAGAAGGACATGCTGCTTCATCCACACCTCTGTGTCGCTGTTAAACACTTCCACCGGAGTTGGCGGAAGTGTTCACCAGCGACACAAAGGATGGAGACTTCAGTGGATAAATGGGTCTGGGAAATGTGTATCTGTAAAGCGCTTTGAGATCTGGAAAAGCGCTTTAATAAATGTAATGAATTGAATTGAAAAACACAAGAGAATTCAGAAGAAACACTGGACCCAAGCAAAACAAAACAACAAAGAATATTGGACCAAACCAAAACAGAATACTGGAATAAATATTAGACACGAACAACTATAACACCAGAGATTTTTTACCAGAACATGCGACCAAAGCAGGATATGCACCAAACTGGGGGTATTGGACCAAACCAAATCGATATCAGGATTCTTCTTGGGTCCTCAGTCCTATTGACAGCTTTTCAAATCAGCCAAAATAACTCCAAACCAAACAGAGGAAATAGTTCATACAAACTGAACCAAACATGTGAGTGGAGAAAGAAGGTTTAAGTAAGAGTCTAACGATCTAAAGTCTGGAGAGTGTTCCTGTTGGAGTTTTGTTTTACAGTTTGCTGTCAGATTTTCTGTTCTGTGCTGTCAGTTTTATTCCGAAGCCCTGCTGCCGTCTCATTGGCGGCTGCAGGATGAGCGAGGTTTAAAATGCCACCGGCGTGTTCACACCTGATTAACAACGCAAACTTCACCTTAGCAACGACAAGCCCGACATAATCGCCGTTATTTTCCATCAGCTCTCCATCCTGCGCTTACAACGTCCCCTCTTTAACCGCTGCCTGCTGCTTCCTGCTGCTTTCTGTTGCTGCCTGCAGAACGCGCTGCTCGTCGGCGGTCGGCGTGATAAGAGGCTTAACGCCAGCGTGGAGTTTACAGGACGAGTCTCTGCAGGCGAGCTTTCATCAGGGGAGGCGACTTCCTGTGAGACGTCTGGAGTTCACAGAGTGGCGCTTAGTTAAAAACAGCAGTCTGGAGATTCAGTGGCTTCTCCACATTTACGTGAGAGATAAAAACTGCTTTTTATATTCACAGAGTATATTTCTGAGCTGTTTTACCACATTATGATTCTGATAACCAAAGTCAGCGTTTGAGGCCAGACGATAATTATCCAAAAACTATTTTATTTCTCCCCAACTGCTGCTAAAGCTATTCCGGAAATGTGATCATTTAGTCCTCGTTTTCTGAGTTTTAATAGTTTTCCAGACTTAGTTAAATATGTATTTTATCCATGCAAGGTTTCAAAACTACGGAGCCACCAAAAGGAGGAACAACTACAGTATAAGACCAATCCAAGATAAACCATCAGGGAATATTTGACTTGATATTTGATCAAACCATAAAAATATCTTTCCAAGAATCATCAGATAAATTCTTTGGTCCTCAAATAAGTTCTAACGACAGCTATTGACCGTCAAATGCTTCAAAGTTCATATGAACGCAATCAAAAGTGTTAGGGAATGGAAATATTGACTTCAGAGACACCGAAAGTTAACGCTATTTTTCTTTCTAGTTGCTTACAATTAAACTATTACAAACTAACTCAGTACACAACGTCTAGCTTTGAGCAGTGCAGGTGATGACTGGCTGATATTTTATTTTTCCTTTGGGTTTAAAGCGGTTAAGGAATACAAACGTGTACACCTGACTCCACCGGCTTTGATTTAGATGCTTCTGATACCAGCCTTCGTACAGACTCGCCGCCTTCAACACTTCCCATACTGTAGGAGCCGAACTGCAGCCTTGACGCCAAAGGAAGCAAATGAGACCACCTGGGGATTCTTCAGATCAGTTCATGTACCGGAGATCAGACTCCTGACCAAGAGACTCTCTGCAGGAGTTGGTTTTGATTGAAATATTTCATGGTCTCCAGTATATATGTTTTTACTGTAAAATGTTTTTGGAAGTAATCAGCTTAATGTAGGCTGAACTGTAGCTTTACATGTTGTTTTACTTCCACACATATTCTGCACTCTTGTGACTAAAGGCTGTTCTTCTCCTGATGCCCGAAAATGTAAATCTAAATAAAACCCAGCTCATTAGTGATTTCTATTTGTGGCTCTCAGACTGTCCTTGGAGAAAAGGAAAAGTTTGTACTGTGGTGCAAACCTGATATGTATGGCTAAATGTTGACTGTGTCGGATCAGGTTTCTGCAGCAAGTAAATCAAATAAATCTAAATACAGATAGAAGATTAAAAGCAAAAACACGGTATGTTCCTTGATATAATGCAGAAAGGTGTCACAAGTCAACGAAATTCAGAAGAACACAACAGATAGAAGTTGTACACACACACACACACAAAGTCTGAATACATAGAAGTCTGTTATCTGTTCGCCTTAAACAGCAGAGAGGCAGCAGGTATTGAAGACAGGAAGTTTTCTAATCTTCTGAAGTGTTTGTTGTCAGTTCAGATGTTTGAGAGGATGTGAGGGTTTCCTGGAGCGCTTCGCATTATTATTTATGACACTTAAAAAACTCCCCTGAGGAAACTCTCTTGCTTCAGTGTGCCAACACACAGGATTTAAAGATGAAGATAAACTCTAATTAATCATCGTGTTCTCGTCCTGGAGATGTTAGCACTTTGAAAGCAGCTTTAAAGTTCCCAGCAGACCTGAGGCCTGTTAGCAGAGTCGCATCAACAATACTGTGTGTTCACCGGAGACACGAGGCAACTTTCAAGAAACTCAAGACAATTTCATGTCAAGCCTCAGGAAACCCGGGATGAGTCTGTGTCAAGTTTCAAGGAACTTAAAACAAGGAACTTAAAACAAGGGCATGCTACGTCTCGAGGAACTTCAGACAAGTCAATTTCAAGTCCTAAGTAGAAAGCCATGTCATGACGCAAAATAGTCGAGACAAGTCCATGTTAAATCCAAGGTCATTGAAGGTAAGTCCATGCCAAGTACCAAGTCACTTGGAACAAGTCCATGTTAAGTCTCAAACAACTCTAGACAAGTCTCAAGGGACTCAAGAAAAGTCCATGTCAATCTCTCAAGTAACATGAGACGAGTCCATGTCGAGTCTCAAGTAACTTTACATTACATTACATTTAGCTGACGCTTTTATCCAAAGCGAATTACAATAAGTTTGTTCGACCAACAAAGTACAAACTTGAAGAAAACAGAATCATATAAGTTCATCAGGTTTCATAGAGCTAAACATTTCAAGTGCTACTCAACTGGCTCTAGATAAGCCAGTCCTTTATTAGTATATAAGTGCTCTGTTAGTAATTCTATCGCTCGATGTTGACTTGAGAGAAGTTCATGCCAAGTCTAGTCTGAGACAAGTTAAGTTTCAAGTCTTTATATAGACCCTCCAGAAAAACGCGGGCAAAAATCCTTGATTATGCGATTAAACATGCAGGGTTTTTATGTGATTTTATGCGGTGAAATTGTGGAAAGTTGCGAAATATGCGTGGAAAAAGAATAACAATTTTTAAAAATATTGGGCTGTCTTATTTATTCTCTCTCACACACAAACTGCCACTAACGTTAAACCCCTTTACTATTCAATTAAACACATTCAATGTTTATTTATTGTAAAAGCAATTGTTTTTTTGATGATTATGATTATGCGGTAAATTCTGCGATCGCAGAATCGCGTTTTTCTGGAGGGTCTATTTATATACTGATTCAAATGAAGGCTCAAGTCATTCGAGCCACGTCCCTGTCAAGTCACTCAAGACACATCAAGTCTTTCCTGAAACAAGTTCAATTTACTGTAAGTCATTCAAGTCCAAATAAAGTGTCTCTAGCCATTCAAGATGTCAAGTCAAGTATTGTCCGAGACCTGTATGAGTGAAGTCCCAACTCGTTAAAGACAGTTCCAAGTCAAGTATTAAGTCATTCAACACATGTCAAAATCAACCAGCTGTAACTCCAATAAATATGTTGGACCCCAGAAGAAGGAAACCCAACCTGTTCACATCTTCAGGTGTCAGACATCTTCCCATCATGCACCAGTCATCAGAACTCACCTGTGACCAGGAAGGTGCAGCGGCCCGCCCCGGCCTCGTTGGTGATGTCACAGGTGTACTCTCCGTAGCCCTCGCGGTTCAGAGCTTTAACCTGGTAGCTGGTGTCGTCGCGCTGCTCGCTGAACTGTCCCACGGTGAGGAGGCGGGACCCCAGCTTCCACTCGTACCGGAGGAGGCGCGCCGGGTGGGCTCTCAGCAGGCGGCAGGTGAGGCTGAACGCACGGCCCAGAGCCTGCCGGATCTCTGTGTACTCCGGCTCAACGTTGGGAGGAACTGAGAGAGACAGAGAGACAGGAAATATAAGATGAAACAACAACTTTGTTTGTCAAGACACTGTAGAAACCCCAGAGCTATCATAACATATGATGATATCTGTTAGAAAAATATCAATCGTCACCGGCTTGAGCTTCAATATCAGGATCCATGTATTTATAAAGCGCCGGTGAAAATGGCCGCAATGTCCTTTGGCTCCTCTCCAACTTTGCCCTTTTTCGTATTGTCTTAGTGTTTATTTACTTTCTGCCGTTTGCTTTGAACATGCAAGCCGACCGCACAAACTCTGCTATACAATATAGCAGAGAGGAACTTCTTCACATCAGAACTGTTGAAGCAAAATCTGTTAAACACCTGAACTGTTGAAACAACATCTATAATATTCATCTGGCTGCTATTTAGAAATTATGTATCTAATATATCATATTCCAATAACTTGCCTATAGACTCTTATTGCATTATTTCACTTTTTGAAACTATTTTTCTTTTTGTATTTACTATTTACTTGCTCTATATTTTGCTGTTTATCTGTGTTTTGTGTTGCATTGTTGGACATGCCTGAGACCTAAGATTTTCATTGGCATAACTACACTGTAGCTATGTTCGCATTACTAAATAAAGAACCTTGAATAGAAGTAGTCATCACATACAGAGCATCGACTAGTTCCTGAACAGTGTCCTTCACATGCTGATATCCAAGAGAGGGAGTTACACAGTCACAAGATGGAGGAATACCGGTTCTTCTCGGTAATCATACATCCTGTACAAAATAATGACTTTTTCTCAAAATCTCAAACTTCTGACTTTTTCTTAAAATTCTGATTTTTTCTCAAAATCTCAAAATTCGGACTTTTTCTCAAAATCTCAAAATTCTGACTTTTTCTCAAAATCATAAAAATTCTGACTTTTTCCTCAAAATCAAAAAATTCTGACTTTTTCTCAAAGTCTCACAATTCTGAAATTTCTCAACATTTTGACATTTTCTCAAAATTCTGAAATTTTTCTCAAAATCCCAAAAATCTGTGTTTTTCTCAAAATTCTGACTTTACTAAAATATCTGACTTTTTCTCAAACATCTGACTTTTTCTCAAAATCTCAAAATTCTGACCTTTTCTCAAAATCATAAAAATTCTGACTTTTTCCTCAAAATCTCAAAATTCTGAAATGTCTCAACATTTTGACATTTACTCAAAATCCCCAAAATCTGTGTTTTTCTCAAAATTCTGACCTTACTCAAAAATCTGACTTTTTCTCAAACATCTGACTAAAACAGTCCTGATGCTCTAGGTCTAGGTAATCAGACATCGTGTCATGTACACAGCTACAGTTGGGCCTTTGTTATCATGTGTACTCTGAAATTGAGAGAGTACATTCAGTATTTTCCCAACAATATCGGAGAAATGTGTGGAATATGATGCAGGAGTTTTTGTGCAACTGCCAGTAGGAACCCCTCAACACTTTGTTGCTGTCCTGGCTCCAAAATGGTGGAATGAGTTTCCTATTGATATCAGGACAGAGAAAAGTCTACATATGTTCATCGCAGATTGACGGAACTCTGTGTACACCGGCTCCACGTTGGGAGGGACTGTTAGAGACAGAGAGAAAGGAAATATGAGACCATGCAATCAAGATGAATGTTGAAAGGAAATAAAGGAAACCACAGCGCTTTATTGACGTAAAGGTTTCAAAAGATACCCTATTAGTCATGGAGAAATGTGAGCGATACGATGCAGGAATTTCGGTTCAATTTAGATGCAACTGCGAGTGGGACCCAGATTACCTTGCTATCCTGGATCCAAAATGGTGGAACGAGCTCCCCATTGATATCAGGAGAGCAAAACATCTACACATCTTCAGAGACTGAAACACAGTTGTTTCCAGGGCACCTTGGCCAATGAAAAAACGAACCTCTCTTCTGTACATAGTACCTGGAGATGTTACGCTTACTTAAGGCCAATGCAGCAGCACTAACAATGGTTTGTCTTGTTTAAAGCTAATGTACTTGCAGGACTGTCTCAAGTCTCCATACAGCAAGTCTCACATCGAGTCTCCATTCTGTTCTCTTGTTGTTCCAAAAGCTACTTGATTTGAATCCTGGAGGTTTTTCTCTGAAACCTACATGATAAAACTGTGGAACACATTCCTGTTGTGGTAAAGTGAGTTTTGTTTCTCTACAGTATTTAGTATCAGCGTTTCCGCCAGGGGGGCGTCTTGCTGTCATTTCGGAACGCCCTGAACTCGAGTTCCAGTAAAACATCCACTGATAAACTGCGATGTTAACAACCTCATGATAACCTCATATGTTTTAACCTAGGATCAAACCTGTGTTTAGTCTAGAAAAAAGTAAATGTGTGCATTTTATTATAAAGTTGTGTATATTTACAGACTGTTGCAAAAACTAAGAAGCTTTTAAACATCAGGTTTAAAACTAAAAGAGCTTTGAAACACAATGAAAGATGTTTGGAGTTTTATTTGAGTTATTCATTTACATTTTTTGTCAAAGAGATGCTGATTTGAAACCGTTGTTACAGACTGTTACGGCATTTCCTGTTTCTGCCGGAGAGAGGGGAGGCCGTCCCAAAGCTTGCTGCTGTATTTACTCCCTCCATCTGACAGGAGGGAGCCTCATTGAGCTGCGAGTGTGGCTACAGAAGGAGTTCACTCCGTCACGGAGGGGTAGGGTCGAGGGAGTGGTTTGGGATTGGGCCGGAAAGTGTACTGCCGGCGAGCCTTGACGGGGGGCGCTAGTGGAGCATGCGCATGAACTGCGAGCGCCGGAGCCTCGCAGCAGCGGAACTGAGGCTCCGTGGTAAACTGCGGTAACATGAAGAGCCGTTTAGGAGCCGGCTCTTCATAGTGAGCTGAGCCAAATGATCCGGCTCACTAAAAAGACCCAGAATTCCCATCACTAATACGTAAAGAGATATTATCTATGACGGAACGGGACGGCTCAAAATTCAAGTCACCCCCCCCGCGCGCTCCCGGGGTGAACGCCCTCTCAGCCCTGGTCTGGCAGAAACACTGTTTAGTATGCTATCTTCTATAAAAGCAGATTCACCAAACTCATTTCATTTTTGGCCTTTCGTCAACCTACTGATGGAATATTTTAAGTTAATTAGCTCCAGCAGATATAATCTGCAGCCTTTGATGTGAGTCATCACCTGAATATTTTCTACATTTGCTAATAAGAAAGAGGAGAGATAAAAAGCCTCACTGGTTGGCCTTGAAGCTCAGTGAATCAAGAGGGTTTATTTTTATCCGAGTGCTACATCAGAGCTCAACTATATGAACCAGACATACAGAAGATTTATTTTTAATTGAATGGTAAAAGCTTCAAAAACATCATAGAGCTTCAATAAAGCTGCAACAAAATGAAAGCCCTGTATCTGACAATTTCAGTTACACAGATTTTATTTGAATATTAAAGAGGACATATTAAAAACATGTTCAGGATCACATCAGTATGTAGTGCCTCTACTTTAAAGAGTCCTCTCCTGCTGATGTTCAGGTGTATATCAGTATGTAGTGTCTCTACTTTAAAGAGTCCTCTCCTGCTGATGTTCAGGTGTATATCAGTATGTAGTGTCTCTACTTTAAAGAGTCCTCTCCTGCTGATGTTCAGGTGTATATCAGTATGTAGTGTCTCTACTTTAAAGAGTCCTCTCCTGCTGATGTTCAGGTGTATATCAGTATGTAGTGTCTCTACTTTAAAGAGTCCTCTCCTGCTGATGTTCAGGTGTATATCAGTATGTAGTGTCTCTACTTTAAAGAGTCCTCTCCTGCTGATGTTCAGGTGTATATCAGTATGTAGTGTCTCTACTTTAAAGAGTCCTCTCCTGCTGATGTTCAGGTGTATATCAGTATGTAGTGTCTCTACTTTAAAGAGTCCTCTCCTGCTGATGTTCAGGTGTATATCAGTATGTAGTGTCTCTACTTTAAAGAGTCCTCTCCTGCTGATGTTCAGGTATATATCAGTATGTAGTGCCTCTACTTTAAAGAGTCCTCTCCTGCTGATGTTCAGGTGTATATCAGTATGTAGTGTCTCTACTTTAAAGAGTCCTCTCCTGCTGATGTTCAGGTATATATCAGTATGTAGTGTCTCTACTTTAAAGAGTCCTCTCCTGCTGATGTTCAGGTGTATATCAGTATGTAGTGTCTCTACTTTAAAGAGTCCTCTCCTGCTGATGTTCAGGTGTATATCAGTATGTAGTGTCTCTACTTTAAAGAGTCCTCTCCTGCTGATGTTCAGGTGTATATCAGTATATAGTGTCTCTACTTTAAAGAGTCCTCTCCTGCTGATGTTCAGGTGTATATCAGTATGTAGTGTCTCTACTTTAAAGAGTCCTCTCCTGCTGATGTTCAGGTGTATATCAGTATGTAGTGTCTCTACATGTCTCCAGGCTTTAATGTTCAAAAAGCTCTTTATTTCTCTCATACTGCCTGTGATGCAGCACCTCTTTTCACCCTCTGTCTAAAACCAGAGCCCAGTCTGCTCTGATTGGTTGGCTGTACGTAAAGCACTTTTGGAAAATAGGTATATTTAGGTTCTGTTTTAAGTTATTAAGAGAGGTTAAACAAGTATTTAGGTGATTCAATAATCCAGACAAACCAGGAAATCTATTTTTTCTGTAAAGTTTGAAATCAAAATAATGCTTGAATGTCTGTATAAAACCAAATCATTAGGTTTCATAACTTTCGATCTGTTGTAACCTGGCTTGTTGAACCAGAACTGACCAGAACATTCAGTTTTATAATTAATTATATTTTCAGTTTTCAATTTTGGAATTTTTCAAACCAGACTAAACAAAACTAAATGTCACTGGTTCCTCCCTCTCGCTCACTTCACTCTTCCAAAACACCTGAAAAATAACTTAGAGATAGTGTTTGAAATATTTAAAATCACAGGCGTTCACCCCGCCGCTCTGCTAAAGGGCACAGAGTTAGAGTGTCTTCCAAAATCCCTTTAGTTCCTCTGAGGATTTGAGCCACATTACAGGTGTCACTTCACAGATTAATTTCACGCTGTCGGACAGGGATCAGCCGAGAGAGGGAAGCTGCAGGCGACCGTCCTCTGACCTCAGCAGAGAGAGAGGAGATGGAGTACGATTGCTGCCTTGCTCCAGGGGACAGGGCAGTGATCGCTCCACATATTTTATTATATTTATATTATATGCACATATATTAATAAAAAAACACCTAAATACGCACACACACACACACACACACACACACACACACACACACACACACACACACACACACACACACACACACACACACACACACACACACACACACACACACACACACACACACACACACACACACACACACACACACACACACACACACACACACACACACACACACACACACACACACACACAAACACACGTCTTTGCTCATCTTGTCCTCCAGTTATGTGTCAGTGCAGGACTTCTAAAGGTCAGCTGGACGCCTCTGCTCCACTGCGACCTTCACAGGAGCTCTCTGATTGGTCAACACAACCGGCTTACCTTGCTGATCAACTCCCACAATGCACTGCTGAGGCTGAGCTCGTTAATTAGCTCTTTGTGTTAGGTATAGAGTTTGTCTCTGGCTTCAGTCTCCAGAGCAGCGAGGGCTCACTTTTGTATAATTTAAATCAGTGAAATTATCCAAAGTTCAGAAGATTTAATAACAGCTGCTCCGATACACACACTCCACTTCGACTTCTGTTATTCAATACCACAAGAAGCTATTACCGTTTTTTGGATGATAACCATAGTAGGGGTAGGGGTTGTTTATGATCATGGACTTAGTGGACATCATCATCGCGGCCCCTTTCCGGCTGAGCTTGTATACACTACAACAGACTGTCTGGAGAACAGACATTATAATAAAAATAGAAAAGGACTGTGCACTTTATTTCCCTCAAGGATGTTTTTTCTGAAGGGATTTTAGGGACATCAGGGATGATGCAGACTTCACAATCCTTTACAAGAAAAAATGCAATGAATGGAGTTTTCCTGGAATTGTGACCAGACAAAGGAAAAGAAAAAAGCTGATGACTGTAGTCGTTTTGCTAAATCTCCCTGAGGTTGTTTTTTTTTAAATGTAGGGACGTCAGTGATGTGTTGAGATGTGAGTGTTTTGTCCCCTATTTTCCGTTATCTAATGAATGAAAGGTTTACTTCAAGGAGAGGTACATCTAAAAGGACCGAATGACGACTGAAGTTGTTTTTATTCATGGGGATTTTGAAGCCGTCAGTAATGTGTTCCGTTATATTCCCCAGAAGCGGAAAAATATATATGTTTTAAGGTTTTTTCCGACGTTTCTAGACTCTACTGATTAGAAGTTTTCTCCAGAGTAGAGAATATACATTAGAATCAAAAGAAAAGGAATGGATATTAAAACATTTGTAAATCCCATAAATAGTTTTTCACAGGGATTTAAGAGACATTAGTGGTAACGGTCCAAACAATCCCAGAAAAAGCCATTTGATTATCAAACCTGGCATGTAAGAGTCAAAGCACTTTTTTGTTTTTACATTACATGACATGTTGCTTGTTAGACGCTTTTATCCAAAGCGGCTTACATACTCAATACTGTGGACAATCCCCACAGGAGCAATTTGGGGTGAAGTGTCTCGGGGACACAACGACATGCAGACTGCAGTGGGGTTTGGACCTGTGCTCCCCTGATCCCAACAGCAACGCACAGCCCACTGCGTCACGCCTCCTAGTTTTCTACAATCCTGAACAAAATGTAATCTATTTGACATTTTATATGATTCTGTATTCTTCAAGTTTGTATCTTGTTGGTCGAACGCACTTATTGTAAGTTGCTTTGGATAAAAGCTTCAGCTAAGTGCAATGTAATGTAATCTGTTTATTAATTTAAACAGATTACGAGAGCTGGTGATTAAAGGTAGGGTAGGTAATTAACTTCAGAAACACTTGTTGTTATATTCCATGGAATGCTCTTAACATCCCGATAGCAATGAATACATGAAATGCTTTGACAATAAATACATAAAAATATCTCATCTGTGGAAGCCGTGGCGCTGTAAAAAGCACGACCAATCATCTGAGCCGGCTAAAATAACTGGATGGCCTACCTGCCTGTCAGCCTTCCATCTGTGCACAAACTTATCTCGTGCCCTCATTGGTCATGTGCGCGTTAGTGTGTGTTGGAGGAGGGGCTCTGTGAGGAAGTCTGAAGGAAGGGGCAGATTTTGTTCGGCTGTGTACTTTCAAATTCTAGCGCACTCCAGCTGGTTTCTCCATTCCTACCTACCCCACCTTTAAAGGAGGCCTATTCTGCTTGTTGGGCTTCTCCCTTTCTTGTAGTCTGTTGTATAGGTTTTATTGCATGTAAATGATCTGCAAAGGCTAACATCCCTTCAGAGGGAGTTCCTCTCCCACACACATAAAACACGGAGACACAAGTAGTTGAGGCACAAGCTACAAAAATGAATATATAGTTATATAAATGTCTTACAGCTGTGAAGCACAACATTAAACTGGATGTTAGTAAAATCTAACGATAGCTTGAGAAGCAACAGAACACAGTCTGGAAATATCTCTATGATTGTATTCTGTAGGGACTGTCTCTGACGTCCACGTAATCCTGGTTTAAAAAACGACCTTGGGAGGATTTTATACAACAGATACATCCGTCACTTGATTCTTCTGTCTGTAAACTGCTTTAAAGAACCACGTTGGTAACTAGTTGTTTGAAACCCCAGAGGTTGATGAGAGGAGGCAGATGTTCGTCAGAGGGATTGTGCACACGTCACCTCTGCTCATCACTGTCCCCGTAATCCAGTGAAAAACCCAGCAGACTGTGAGGGATTATTGTCAAAGTAAAACCTCCAAAACTACTAACAGCTCATTTGAAACGATGCTCATAAGCTTCAATCACTGAGCTGCGTACACTTGATTTGCATATTAATAAAAAGTCATTCAACAGAGAGCTGGACACGAGAAATAACTACATGTTGTATTTATATTTGTGTTGTTACAGCTTCAACAGGCTCCAGTGCCAGTTTCTCTTCATGTTGAAGTCGTGATATGGAGTTGTTTAGCTTTATTTGGATCAGTGGTCTCTCTGCTTGAACACAGTAGGAAGTTAAACTGATTGTGCCTTGAATGTTGTTTCACTTATTTCAAAGTAATCCACCTGTAATCGGCCCTCGTGCTAATCTTCTTAGTGTTGTTAAACAGTGAAAAAAGCAAACATGTCGCAGGAAGTTTAGAAAAAGAGAGACGCTGACAAATCCCTGCTGAATTTAAAGTGTTGCTCCGGTGCAAAGTAAACAGGTATTTGAAGGTAAACGTGATGTAAGTCTAGACATAACAGTACAATCCTGACTGAGAGGAAGGGCTCTGGTAAAGGTGGTTCAGGCGTTATGAAGTGGGTTGAATAAGGTACCTATATATAATTAAAGAGCTAAAGTATGTGTACCGATTAAAGACAAGCAATGTGATGCTGTTGAATTTTTTATTATTGATTTATTTTGAAAAGGCCCTCCAAAAAAGTGTAAGATACTGTAGATTTATCTTTATTGACACATTAAAAAATGTTTTAGGGTTTAACCAGTCAGGTTTAACCCTAACTCTAACCCTAACATGTCAGTGTGTGACATGTTAGGGTTAGGGTTTAACCCTAGGGTTTTCGGACCCCCCCAGACCCCCCCAATAAAGCAAAACTGCACGTTTCAGAGTGGCCTTTTATTGTGACCAGCCTAAGGCACACCTGTGCAATAATCATGCTGTCTAATTAGCATCTTGATATGCCACACCTGTGAGGTGGGATGGATTATCTCGGCAAAGGAGAAGTGCTCACTATCACTGATTTTTTCAGATTTGTGAACAATATTTGAGAGAAATGGTTATTTTGTGTTTATAGAAAATGTTTTAGATCTTTGAGTTCATCTTATGAAAAATGGGAGCAAAAACAAAAGTGTTGCGTTTATATTTTTGTTCAGTGTATTATCTGTTTAAAGACTGGAATCCATTGAAAAAAAGGGAGATTTTAACTTCTAACCCATTACTTTGTTGGAGTTATTGTGGGACTTGGGTGTATCTGAACTAACCTTACTCACAACAATACAAACTTACTTACACGATTGCATAGACTGAACAGGTTCCAGGTACTTTGCATGAGTTGCTCTGCATTGTGACATCGGAGTTGACAAATATGACATGTGGGGTACCTCAAGGCTCCATCTTGGGGCCTCTTTTCTTTAACATCTACATGTTACCACTGGCTCAGATAATGAAAAACAACAAAATAAGTTATCATACTGTAGCTATGCGGATGACACCCACATTTACATAACCATTTCACCAGGAGACTATGCTCCAATTCAAACACTGAGTAAGTGCATTGAACAAATCAATGACTGGATGCGTCAGAACTTTCTCCAATTAAACAAAGACAAAACTGAGGTAATGGTTTTTGGAGCCAAGGCAGAACGTATAAAAGTTAGCGCTGAGCTTCAGTCTGCAATGTTCAAAACAACAGATAAAGCCAGAAATCTAGGTGTAGTCATGGACCTGAGTTTCAACAGTCACATTAAAACAGTTACTAAATCAGCTTACTATCACCTAAAGAACATGTCTAGGAGTAAAAGACTAATGTCACAGCAGGATTTGGAAAAACTTGGCCGATGGCCGATTTGGTAACGTTTGGTTACTGATATTTTTGTATGTCGAGTTGATCTTTGTATTTACTAATTTTGTTTTTTTTCCCTTTTCAGACCCTGGTTCCCTTCTCCGCTCTGTTTGGATAGAAGTAATCAACATGTTGTTTTAATTAAAGTGCTGTTTTGTCATTTAACTTTACTTATGTAAATGTAATTAATCCGTTGTTTAAGTGTGTCTCTTTCAGACCTGTTTCCTCTTGCGCTCTGATTGGCAACATTTGTATTTGTTTTTACTTAACTAAAGCATCTTTTGTGGTCTTTTTACCTTTGAATTGATCTATAGGAGACTGTTAAACTGCCTCTTTTCCGAACAGACTAGCATTTTAAAGTTTGAGTTGTATTTAAGATTTTAGTTGCCCAGAGTTGATAGTTTTTGAGTTTGTCTGTCATCACTAGAACTCCTGAAACTGCTCGCCTGAAGATGAAGATGATTCTCCGGAGACTCAGGAGAGGAGATTCACTCTGACAGCCTTTTAGTGCAGCAGGAAGCCAGGAGCTGAGTGTGTGTGTGTGTGTGTGTGTGTGTGTGTGTGTGTGTGTGTGTGTGTGTGTGTGTGTGTGTGATGGATACCGCTCCGCAGACAGACGCGGGGCATGTGTCCGTCAGCTGCTGCCCGCGTGCCCTCCAGCAACAGTAGTCAAACCCCCCCCCCCCCCCCCCCGCGCTGCCACTGAGCTGCTGGTGTGTGTTTACACTGAAATTGTGTTTTTATCCAACAGATCTGTCTGCTCTGATGGATGTGAGGCGGTTTGTAAAGGTAGGAAGAAAAGTACATTTACTCAAGTATATTTTTGTGTAATTACGCTGAGTATTTTAAATGTATACTACTTTATATTTCTACACTAGATTTTAGAAGCATATATTATACTTTTTACTCCATTACTTTTATCTGACAGCTTTAGTTACTTATTATTAGTTAATACAACAAAACAATCAATAATTAAATAAATGATTAGATATAATTATAGGTTAAATAGCCAGCAGCAATGATGGACACATTAATGCATCAATAATCAATTTCAATATAATAATAAATAATAATATAAATGATATGATTATAAAATCGTCAATTACACCCAACAATTACTTTTACTTTTATACTTAAAGTATATTTTGATTGACATACTTTTGTACTTTTACTTAAAGGTATGGTAGGTAATTCACTTCAGAAACGCTTTGTTGTTATATTCCATGTAACGCTCTTAACATCCCGATAGCAATGAATACATTAAATGCTTTGACAATAAATATATGCAAAAATATCATCTGTGGAAGCCGTAGCGCTGTAAAAAGCACGACCAATCATCTGAGCCGGCCCGGCTAAAGTAACTGGATGGCCTACCTGCCTGTCAGCCTTCCATCTGTGCACAAACTTATCTCGTGCCCTCATTGGTCATGTGCGCGTTCGTGTGTGTTGGAGGAGGGGCTCTGTGAGGAAGTCTGAAGGAAGAGGCTTATTTGTTCCGGTTGTGTATTTTCAAATTCTAGCGCACTCGAGCTGGTTTCTCCATTCTTACCTACCCCACCTTTAAGTACAATTTGAATGCAGGACTTTTACTTGTAACAAACTATTTTCATAATTTAATATTGTTACTTTTACTTAAGTATAAAATCTGAGTACTTCTTACATCACGGCTGGATGTGACTATTCCTCCATAGGGCTTAAGAGCTGACGTCACAATGCATTCTGGGTATTCTGGGGGCTAAACCATCACGGCTGCCTTCTGGTGTTTGTTTTACGGCGCCAGATGATGCATTTTTGGTCTTAGATAAAAAAAGACTTTTGACAGTAAATTACAAACAGAGGGCATCGTGAGGAGGAAGACCCGTCATCAAACAGCGTCACGTTAAAATATAGAAACGTGGATTATTTTAGGACACAGGATGATTTTAAAAGGGATTAACAGATTTACTTGGGGGTTTTGTTTCCCTTTGCTTTACGGAAAGACAGTGCTCAGAGTCTATTCTGTGTTATCTCATACTGTGTTCTGATTGGTTGGCGTGTAGTTAAGCGGTCAAGGGTGTCAATTATTCCACAATCGCAGGAAGTAAAGAGGCCTTAAAGGTGACTGAGATTAAAATGCTGATTTATTTAAATTCTGGTTTCTCATCAGAGGTAGTTTCCCAGATTCCTCTGAAGTCTGAGATGCTCTCTTTCATTCCCAAAAGATTAAAGCTCATGAGATTAAAAACCTCCCTCCTCATTTCCCTCCTCCATCCTTTGAGTTGAGCTCCATTTTGGGAAAATGAAACGTGTGCGCATCAGGTGAGGGTAGAGTTCCTGTCAAAGGCCGCTTTTTGATAAATTGCACAATAGCAAATGAATTAATGGATTTATCTGAGATAATGTCCGGAGTGAATGAAGTGTTTCGAACCAGCAAAGTGATTCTTATTTTACTTTCTTACAATTAAATGATTTAATGAATTAGTGCCATCAATGCTCATTTGTCTGGATGTTTTGCACACATACAACCTTATTAATGAGATTTACGTAAGAACAGCAGACATAAGCTGTGTCCCAATTCAGCGGCCGGATCCTCCTGAGGATGCATTCGGAGACCGCATACGTCACTTCCGCCAAACGAAGGCTGTCCCAATTTAAAAAAAAGACAAGACTCCTCCGAATGCGGCCCGCAAATGCAGCCTTCTTTCCCCAGATTTAGAGGATACACCTGATGTACACTCCGCGGTCTACCATATCCCAGGATGCAACGGGTGACGGTGACGAATGAGTTTTAAAAAATATATAAGGCTTTAACGTCCCATCAACGGCTACAACGGTTTCAGCTCGTTTTTAAATTTACTCACCCAAATAGTAAACGACATGAAAGAAAAGTAAACCTATTTAATTTGTGTATTTAAATATACGGGCAATTGGAGATGTCTTCTTTATATTACATACATAAAATAATATGAAGTGAAAATATTTCTAAACCCTGTTTGGTTTTCATATTGTTGGGATTCATTATAAAGCTAATTTATTTATCTGCTTTTGTTATACAAATCTTACTGCAACAATTTTGTTTTGATAGGGAGCAAGGAGCAGACTGCGCAATTTATCCAGATGCGCGGGGAGAATGAAGCCCTCTTCACGGGGGCCTGTTGCGACCTCGGGAATATAATTTAAACATATTATATAACACCAAAATAAGTACAGCTAGATCTGACTCCATATTGAACAGTTTTGAAAACAGTTTTGAAAACAGTTTGAAAACAGTTTGAAAATATTTCGCCGAGTGTCAGAAATTATTACCGGCACCTGTGACTGCAGCTAGTTGCTAGGTTACGGGGGCGGCAAAATGTAGGGGTAACTGCCGGTGACGTACAAGGACATGCTCCGTAGACCGTCTCATTTCGCAGTCCGCGGAGGACCCAGCTTGGGTCCTCCGCGGACTGCGAGGCTGGGTCCTCAGGAGGACCCAGCCTCTGAATTGGGACACAGCTATAATGTTAAAAATACACACATGATAATACTGTGTTTTTAATTAAAAACACAGTGTGTGTGTGTGTGTGTGTGTGTGTGTGTGTGTGTGTGTGTGTGTGTGTGTGTGTGTGTGTGTGTGTGTGTGTGTGTGTGTGTGTGTGTGTGTGTGTGTGTGTGTGTGTGTGTGTGTGTGTTACCTACACTGCACCACCAGCTGGATCAGGGCCTCTCTGGGCTTCACGTTGAAGCCGTTGTATTGGCTGGTCTGGCAGCGGTAGGCTCCGCCCATCTCTCTGCTCACGTTGCTGATCCTTAGGACGCCATCGTAGCTCTCTGTCTGCTCCGAGCCGTCGGGCATCAGGATCACCGTGGCAGCCGCCGCCGCCGCCCCGCTCTCCTCCACGCGGGACCACAGGAGGATGGGCTTGGGTTTCCCTGAGACCAGACACTGCAGGTCCACCGTGTCGCCCTCCTGAGCGATGAGGTGAGAGCGCCCCCTGGGGACCGACAGCTCGGGAGGAACTGCAGGGAGACACATCATTGATTTAAAGGTCCCCTATTATACTGTGTTTCATCCATATATTACAGGTCTCAGATATATACAGAGCCTGTCTCTGATTGGCTGAAACACCAAACAGATCATTGCAGCATTACCCATAATCCCCTCTGTTTCAGCCCTGTTTCCAAAGTGCTGATTCTCTGTCTGTTACTTCAGATGAAAACAAGGAGCCCCTCCCCACATCCCTCTGAGAGACATTTGGTTACAAAGAACTCAATGGTGCTCTAGGAGGAGATTCAGGTGATAAGGGGGGGGGGGGGGGGTTACCTTGGTTGCCGATTGGCTAATGGTTACTCAAGCCAACACATCGTTATGACATCATAAAGTGACCAAAATCTGATCAGCTCATTTTCAGACAGGTTTTTATAGAAATGGATCAAAAAGAGAGAGAATCTTTGTTCCTGAAACTTTCAGAGTCTCTTTCCACAGAGGGGACACATGTTGATGTAGAAGAGACATGAAGAAGAGGGGACACATGTTGATGTAGGAGAGACATGAAGAAGAGGGGACACATGTTGATGTAGAAGAGACATGAAGAAGAGGGGACACATGTTGATGTAGGAGAGACATGAAGAAGAGGGGACACATGTTGATGTAGAGGAGACATGAAGAAGAGGGTTTTGCATTATAGGTGACCTCTAAATGTGTAGATGTTGTGAAAGCTCTCTACAAATGCATATTATTGTCATTGTAGGAACAAAATAAATATAAATAACGTCATGCTGTGGGTAATCCCCTCAGGAGCAATTTGGGGTGACTCCAGTGGGGGTCAAGGTGGCTGCCTCCGATTTATTTAATCTCACCTTAAACATTAAACATATTGTATTTACATTTTGTGGCATTTACAGAAACAGAAAACTTAATGATACAACCAGATAGTTATAATATCATAAATATATTTCAGAAAATTATTATAAGTAAGTAGTAATTATTCTCTTATCTTATAAAGAAATGTAGCCGAATCCTAATTGTTTTTTGAAAATAAGTGAAATTTCGACATAATTAAGTTTCAGATTGAAGTGTTAACCCTTTTTCAAGTTGAATGAATTTAATGCAATATTATGTTTTATCGTCCAGAGAGAGAGAACAATGAGCTAAAGGAGATTAGATTGACCTAACTCAAGGAGGTGAAGCTGAGTAAAGGAAAGAAAAGACAACAAGCAGCAAACAAACGGCTTTTCTCTCCTGTTTGATGTGGAGTTTGTCCTTCATTTAAAAACACACTGAGAGCTGCTGTTTGGGGGAGACATGAGGGGGAGGGGGGGAGGAAGAGTGAGACTGTTTTAGCATTTATGTTCCTTATGGGAATGCGGCAGCAAACGGAGCACGACCTTCTGTTTTAACACGAAACATCCGTCAGCGGGCGTCACACAGTTCAGACTGCTGCAGCGACGCTTCCATTAAAAACTCCAACCCCCCCCCCCCCCCCCCTCCTCTCAGGCTCTCTGCATGTTTCCTCCCGTCTGCCAAGGTCACAAACAAACGGGAAGTCAGACGCCGCCGGCACCGACCGCCTGCATGACGTCCGTCTGAATGAAAAGTTCTTCTTGTGTTGTGAGCGGTTTGTCCATTGGCTGCGGGGCGTTAATGTGACGCAACAACAAACTGCAGGTGCTGAGGCAGCGTCTTCTTCTTCTTCTTCTGAGGAGGAGGAGGAGGAGGAGGAGGAGGGAGCTTTTATGATTTCATTTCTGAACCCTGCAGGACCTCAACTCCAAGAGAACTCCAGCAGTTTTGGAAGTTTGAGGAAAGTTAGGCCTCTCTGTTATCTCCTGGCTACATTATCTTATTCAAACTTCGACACAGTTCATCATTTTCTCCTCTCTCTGTCTCCTTTCCCATGGCATAAGTCTACGGCAGGGATGCGAAAACTTTTTGGCTTGGGGTCCACTATGAGTTTTAAATTTGACAGACGGGCCGGGCCAGTAACAGATCGTTAAAAAAATATTTAGCTGTCCAGTCCTCATTATACACTCGGCACTCAATGTTGACTTTTCTTTTCTTTGGTCCACTCATTGTTACAGATGCAGGTTCAAAGGTGAATTATTGCGTCATTGCGTCATCGTTTGCGTCATGACGTCACCGTTTACGTGCCTTCTTATGAGCCACACAGCGTTTTACGTCGCTGATTTTCTCCGCAACACCACTCACAACAACATCAATAGAGGACTGCGTCGGGTAGTTTTTAATTATACGAAGCCAGATTAAATTAAAGAACTACTTCTGCAACCTTGTACCTTTCTCCAGAGTGCCGTGGTGTATTGTTTATTAATGTGGTTCAGCTGCATTCCCGCCCGGAGCAGTGCTGCTCGTCTACCGGAGTTTATTCTCCCGTTAACTCGCGGCCGCTGTAAAGTTTTCATTGTCTGACTGTCACAAGCAGCTGATAAATATCCCCCATCCCCATCAGTGAATGTGTTTCAGTATGAAAGCTGTTTGGCATCACAACGCTGTTATGAAAGTTTCTCTGGCATTCTACAGGTGATGTAGCAATTCTGGCAATTTTGTGGTCGACCACCTGCTCCAGCAGCTCCAACCTCCTCAAACCCCCCAGGACTAAGCTCCGTACCATGGGAGACCGGGCCTTCAGCTCGGCTGCTCCCAGTCTGTGGAATGCTCTCCCCGACCAAATGAGAGCACCACAGACCGTGGAGGCTTTTAGAAAAGGCTCAAAACCCATCTCTTCAAGAGAGCCTTTGCCTAGACCTTTTTTTCACCCTTTTATTTATTTTTTAAATTTTTGTATTGCTTTTTATTAATTCTACCGTGTTGTGTAATGTTTATTTATATCGTTCATGCTCACTGCTTGTAGCACTTCGGGATTTGAAATCAAATATGAAGTGCTTTAAAAATTGAACCCATTATTGTTATTATTATTATGTTAGCATAGCAACCGAAGCTAATCAGAACATGTAGCCCATGTATTGATTCCATCCGATAGCTGCAATAATACAAAACAACAGGAAAACGTCTGCCTCTTCACAATGGTCAATAACAGTAAACGGATGGTTATTAAAGTAAGGTCAAATAAACAGAATCACACTAAGCCTGGTTAGTGTGTCCTGACTTTATATAAGTGTTTTTATAAGTGTGTGGTCGCGTTCTAGTCACTTTGCTCAGCGCTACTGCTTGTTACAACTTGTATTCGCCGATCTTGCCGGGTTGCCGAGTGGGGCCAGCTGAGAGAATAGACCAAACTCCAGCAAAGGTCAATTGTGTCTAGAGTGCGCCATCTAGTGGGATCAACGGAAATGCCGGGTATTGCAGGAAAAAGGCAAAATGAATGCGGTCTTTACTATAATTTGGACAATTTTGTACCAATATTCGGCGGGCCGGATTCAAAAGCCTAACGAGCCGTATATGGCCCGCGGGCCTTAGTTTGCCCATGCCTGGGCTGGAGGCCTTGGGTATTGCTGCTATCTCTCTTAAGGAGGGGCAGCTTGGGCGCATTGTTTTTGCCAGTCTATGACGGAGCACAAGCCGCCATGAGGTAGTTTACTGTTCAGAGACGTAGGTTCCCTGGCGCTCATTATTTTCTATGGAGGAGAGCTCTAGTTAGATTCAGGGTCCATAATTGTTTAGTCTCGCTGATAAAGAATGTTGATTATTACACTAAGAACTAGTTAAAACCTGGAGCCACAGAAGAGTTCTTCAGAATTTATTGTGGCATCTCAACCGTGTGGTCAGACCGTGGCCCGTGACATGTTTTGTGAATTCTCCGGCCGAAGCTCCAAATAAACCGTCATTGTTTGCCATCAAAGCTCCAGCTCTCTTCGTGTCTCTTTGAGTCCTGACTCTCCATTGCTACAGAAGTTTCCCCCACAGTATCCTATTCTGGGTTTTAAGGTTATATCAGTTCAGGTAATTACCTTATGTGATGGAAACTTCTGAAGCAATGGAGACTCAGAGAGACACGAGGGAGCTGGAACTTTGGTGGCAAGCATTGACGGTTTATTATGGAGTTACGGCCGGAGAATTCACAAGACATGTGCTGCGGCCACGAGGTGTCACAGCGGTTGCCAAACCAGTTCTGAAGAACTCTTTCTGTAGCTCGATGTTTTAACTAGTTCGGAGTGTAATAATCAACATTCTTTATCAGTGAGACTAAACATTATGGACCCTGAATCTAACTAGAGCTCTCGTCTATAGAAAAGAATGAGCGCCAGGGAACCTTCGTCCCTGAACAGTAAACTACCTCATGGCAGCTTGTGCTCTGTCATAGACTGGCAACAACAATGTACCCAAGCTGCCCCTCCTAAAGAGAGATAGCAGCAATACCCAAGGCCGTAGACCTATGCCACGGGAAAGGAGACAGTGAGACGAGAAAACAATTAACTGTGTCGGAGGTTGAATACTTAAGCAAATTATTCCCGTAACACCTTAGAACGTTTTTAATAGAAGAACTAGACTTTGGTTGATTGTGTCAGTTGTTTCTAATTTGGAGAATGATTGAGAAATCAACATTTTAATATAATGTGTAATATATATAGTATAACTATTACTTTCAATGTTTCCATGATGGTTTTAAAGTAAAAGTAGAACATTAATAATTATATCTCCTGTCTCCCTCCCCAGATGCCTCACCTGTGGTGGAGGAGATGTTCACGTCGATGCTGATCTCGGGCGTTCCTCCGTTCCTCAGTGCCGCCACGCAGGTGTAGGTGCCGAAGTCTGTGAACTTGAGGTCGATGATGTCGAGGTTGGTGGTCCCCGGCGTGATCTCGGTGTCGGTGTGAGTGATGACCATCCGCTCGGAGCTCCTGAGCGGCCGGCCGTTCTTCAGCCAGCTGAACTGCAGCTCCTCGGGGGGCGTGGCCTCCACCTGGCAGCTGATCTTCACCTCCCGCCCGATCTGGATGTTGTCGTCGTTGTGGTACGGGTCCGGCGTGATCCAGAACCGACCTTTACGAAGACCTGGAGGAAGAGGGACGGAAAAGGAGAAGACAGAGTTTAGCTCCACAGAAAGATTCATCAGAGTTGATAGTAAAGCTAAAAATACAAACGAGAGAACGAAACATCAGAACACATCCAACAATTCAAGAGATGTATCGCTTCCAAAAATCTTTTAAAGAGGCCCTGTACGTGTTGAGGCTAAGGGGCGGGACATCTCTAAGCAGTTGACCAATCACAAGAGAGTTTACTCTTTAAAGTAGAGACACTACATACTGATATACACCTGAACATCAGCAGGAGAGGACTCTTTAAAGTAGAGACACTACATACTGATATACACCTGAACATCAGCAGGAGAGGACTCTTTAAAGTAGAGACACTACATACTGATATACACCTGAACATCAGCAGGAGAGGACTCTTTAAAGTAGAGACACTACATACTGATATACATCTGAACATCAGCAGGAGGGGACTCTTTAAAGTAGAGACACTACATACTGATATACACCTGAACATCAGCAAGAGAGGACTCTTTAAAGTAGAGACACTACATACTGATATACACCTGAACATCAGCAGGAGAGGACTCTTTAAAGTAGAGACACTACATACTGATATACACCTGAACATCAGCAGGAGAGGACTCTTTAAAGTAGAGACACTACATACTGTCATACACCTGAACATCAGCAGGAGAGGACTCTTTAAAGTAGAGACACTACATACTGATATACACCTGAACATCAGCAGGAGAGGACTCTTTAAAGTAGAGACACTACATACTGATATACACCTGAACATCACCAGGAGAGGACTCTTTAAAGTTGAGACACTACATACTGATATACACCTGAACATCACCAGGAGAGGACTCTTTAAAGTTGAGACACTACATACTGATATACACCTGAACATCAGCAGGAGAGGACTCTTTAAAGTAGAGACACTACATACTGATATACACCTGAACAACAGCAGGAGAGGACTCTTTAAAGTAGAGACACTACATACTGTCATACACCTGAACATCAGCAGGAGAGGACTCTTTAAAGTAGAGACACTACATACTGATATACACCTGAACAACAGCAGGAGAGGACTCTTTAAAGTAGAGACACTACATACTGATATACACCTGAACATCAGCAGAATATGGCCCCTTTAATAAAAAGTTTTTTACAAAAAGCCTTGTAACATAATTCTGACTAAGTGAATAAATCAAATGACCAGAAGCTCTGCTGTGAAAGTTCAGTTTAAACAAGTTTGACATTTAACAGAAACAAATGCTGCTTTGTGGAATACATCCTGCTAAATTATTCCAGGGAAGTTGAAATGTTTTAAAAAGGTCAGACTGACTTAAACAGTGTGTCCACCTCTATGCCTGAAGCACAGGCTTTGTTAAAGACCTTTAAATTGAATTGGTCTTGCGTCCCTGTGAGGCTTGCATGTTTAAAACCCCTTTTTTTTGTCAGACTGCATTTAAAAAAAAATATATATATTAAATACAATTCTTTGAAGTTTTAACAAAGTTTAAAGATGTATTATGAGTTTATTAAAAAAGACAATTAATACAGGATGAGTTGCTCCACGGTCAGAGGTCAGGCTGTTCAGTGCTCCTCACTTTTTAAATGATTACAGTTCCTGCTGTGGAGAAACTAATCCCTCCAAATGGGGCTTAATTATGACTGAAGCCATTTGTTGGGTTTAATGTTTAATCCTGCGACTGTGCAGAGCTGCTGCTCCTGTTCCTCCATTTTCATTCAGAGGGAGGTCTTCTGACGGGATTCACTACCTGTGTTACAACTTACAGCCATTCAGATCTGTAGTTATGGAACTGTTACAAGGTGTGTATTTTATATTTTGTAAATTGTGTAACCTGCTGCTGTTCAATACCAACCACCTACGTGCAATATGTGCAATATATAGATGCCGTTAATAACTGTGTAATATATACCTGGCTGCTAAATCCTAAGAACTGTTACAGGATGTGTATTTTTTTAAATTATGTAACTTTTTTTTTTTTTATTATTATTATATATTTTTTTTTATTATGTCATAACTTAGTACTTTAAAAAAAAAATGCATTTCACATATGTAACATTAAGCTGTCTGTGGCTCTTTTTCCTGCTGCAACTATGCACATTACCCCTCCGTGGGACTAATAAAAGTATTCTGATTCCGATATATTTAAAATGAATCAATATGGCTGCTTTGACTTGATTGAAAGGTCATTTTATATGTTGAGTGTCTGATCCTTAAGAAATTATTTTAACAACTATTTTCGTGCAGTTTGACGCAGATACTGCCCAATCCCTAGATAACGATATTTCCTATAAAACCACCCTAAATACATTTAAAATGTCTTTCTACCAAGACCTTGAATGCAACAAGGATCAATACTATTGAACGAATTCAGATGCATCCTGATTGGATGTAAAAAAACTAATTTTTTTAATTTGTAACTATTTGCTACAGGGCATTTGGTTTGTTACGCAAAGTGAACCAAACAGATGTAGCTGAAGCCGATCTATGTGCTCGCTCTTTGCACACGATGAACATCAATGAGTGAGCTCCTTTACGTCCGGCTGTGGGACAGTTGTTGTTGTTGTTGTTGTTGTTTAGAATTAGGGCTGTAATGGCAAGTGTATTCATAAAAAACACCAAGGGCCAGGCGGATGCAGCTGCACGCAGAATAGAGCGGTGCAGGGGTGACGTATTTTTGAAGTCTGACCCAAAAGATAGAATCACAAGGGCTCCCTAAACAAAAGCAATGAGATTTCCAATTGGATTTTGGAACATGTTAATGACTTACAGTACATGTAACACTAATTTATCTTCTATTCAGCTTGTGTTAACCACGGACATTATTCCAGGCAAACAACCAAAAACATGTTCCAAACAATTGACTTGGAGAAGAGGGAACCGGAAGTGTTAAATTGCTGACTCATTTTAAGGTTTTAGGACTCATTCCTGCACCACTCTAAACACAATATGTAGATCTAAGGCAGTGCTTTTCAAAGTGGGGGCCCCGACCCCCCGGGGGGTCGCCAGGGGGTGCCAGGGGGGTCACGCAAAGTTTGAGGGAAAGAGGAATCTTTTTTTTTTTTTTAAAGTTACATTTTTTTTTTTTTAGAAGTTATTAATAACTGCATATCTATCAATCTATGTGTCCTCCTTTGATGCCAATCTTTTAATATTTTTTATTTATTAATATTTGATTTTATTGTTTTTAAATCTCACCACCGCCCTTCAAGCCAATCAGAATCGAGCTGATGCTACTGAGATTGAAACTGAGTATCTGCTCAGCTTTTGGAGCAAGTGAGAGCTAGTGAATATTTCGCTCTGCAGCTGGATGAGAGCACGGATGTAGCAAATATTGATGTTTGTATATATGAATATAAATAGGTTTATTGTTAATATTACTGTTGAATATTATATATAATATTATTAAGGCATAAGTAGCTTTCAAAAATGCTAAACATATATGTTAATTGTTCATATTACTGTTCAAGATTATATAATATTATAAAGACAGAAATCACTTTAAAAATGCTTTAAAATATGTTTACTGTTGATATTACTGTTTAATATTGTGTAAAGAATGTTTATAACAGAAGACACAATCAATGTAATGAATGACAAACAAAAGATAAATACAAACATTTCTTAGAAGAATAACTGATTATTAATTATTAATACAAATATATATTAAGAAAATGTATTAAGCTGCATGATTAATTTGTCATATTTTCCATCATAATGGACTCATCTTTTAAAAAAAAAAATTGCAACAGGGGGGGTCCCCGCCAGAGGATAATTCTATATGGGGGTCCTAGGCATGGCAAAGTTTGGGAACCCCTGATTTAAGGCATTTAATACGTTTCCAAAGCTCAAAAGTGCGAGTTCTATCCAGAGGTTTGAAGCCATAGAGCCTTACACCTCCTCCTTACTGGTGCCGATCAGAAGACTTCCCAAGTTTCTCCTAAGCTAAGAAACACCTTGCTTGTTAAATAAAATGGTTGCCCCTTGCTCCACCTCCAGCCTATTTTAATTGGTCTAAATTGACCTTGTTGTCCTTGATGTTTCCGTCTGCCCTTCAGTCATTAATCAGCACGGATAAAGAGAGACTAATTTACAAAGGTTCAGAAGTTAAGAAGCGACGCATCTTATGTTATGTCTCTGGAAACACAAACAGTCAAACATGTGACGACATCATCCGTATGTGAGGATCACAGTGACTTCCTGTTAGAGACGTGTCCTCTATTGTAGCTGCTGTCTTCAGCGGACGACTGCAAACAGACCAGAGGGTTGTAGTTCAAACCCCAGATCAGTGTGTGTGTGTGTGTGTGTGTGTGTGTGTGTGTGTGTGTGTGTGTGTGTGTGTGTGTGTGTGTGTGTGTGGGAGGGGGGGGTCTGTGTTTATTAATAGCTTGAGTTTCTTGGGGCGAGCAGCTGATTGTCCTTGTTCATTAAGATTAAAGCAAGAACGCCTCGAAACAAACCCTGTGTGTGTGTGTGTGTGTGTGTGTGTGTGTGTGTGTGTGAGAGCATGTATTTGCAGTGACTTGCAGCGACTGCATCCACCTCGAGTTATGCAACAGACCTTTTACTGATGCAGGGAAACACACTCTCTCTCTCTCACACACACACACACACACACACAACACACACACACACACACACACACACACACACACACACAGCACACACACACACACACACACACACACACACACACACACACACACACACACACACACACACACACACACACACACACACACACACACACACACACACACACACACACACACACACACACACACACACACACACACACACACACACACACACACACACACACACACACACACACACACACACACACACACACACACACACACACACACACACACACACACACTGTCATGGCTCCAGTTCGGAAACAAACACTGATGAAGACCCTGAGATGAGATGAAAGCTCCTTCGATTCCTCCTTGTTCCTTCATCTCCTCCTCATCATAATCTCCCCTTCTCAACACGAATCAACTTCTCTCCTTTAATCCACCTCCCTTTCCCGCATCCCTCCCCCCTCGTCTCTCTTCACCTCCGTAACTTTTTCTGACCGTTTCTCAACTCCACTCCTCATCATGTCATCCCTCCTTTCCTCCTCACTCCTCAGCATCACCTCCTCCTCCTCCTCTCCTGCCCACACACACACACACACACACACACACACACACACACACACACACACACACACACACACACACACACACACACACACACACACACACACACACACACACACACACACACACACACTGTCATGGCTCCAGTTCGGAAACAAACACTGATGAAGACCCTGAGATGAGATTGAAAGCTCCTTCGATTCCTCCTTGTTCCTTCATCTCCTCCTCATCATAATCTCCCCCTTCTCAACACGAATCAACTTCTCCTCCTTTAATCCACCTCCCTTTCCCCGCATCCCTCCCCCCTCGTCTCTCTTCACCTCCGTAACTTTTTCTGACCGTTTCTCAACTCCACTTCCTCATCATGTCATCCCTCCTTTCCTCCTCACTCCTCAGCATCACCTCCTCCTCCTCCTCCCTGCCCACAACACACACACACACACACACACACACACACACACACACACACACACACACACACACACACACACACACACACACACACACACACACACACACACACACACACACACACAACACACACACACACACACACACACACACACACACACACACACACACACACACACACACACACACACACACACACACACACACACACACACACTCCATTAGCAGCAATGTATGTCAGACTGGGAGGCTGGCTGCCTGGAAAAGAGACCACTGACTTACATGACAGAGAAAAATAGAGAGAGAGAGAGAGATGAGAGAGAGAGGTGCATGATGGGAGTTAAATAAGTAAGGAGGAGGGCTGCAGGGTCAGCAGCTCTCACACACACACACTCACACACACATAGAGGTGAGTCATGCTGTTGAATAAAACACATTGGACAGACGAAGGAAGCACACTAAGAAGAAATGACACGACACACTATTATTAAAGGGATAGTTCAGCAGTTCAACACTTCCTGCATTCTGTGGTCAGTGGATTGTTCATAGTGGAGTATAGTGCCCTCTCCTGCAGTGCAAACACCTTGTATTGGTTTTAGTGCATGTAAATGGTCTGCAAAGGCTGAAATCCCAGAGGGAGTTTCTCTCCCACACACAGGCGGAAAATGAGTTTAACTTCCAAATAACTTTTTTTTTATCATCGTCTTTCTTTAATGGCCGAGCGGACATCCCTACAGTAGCTTTTCTTAGAAAGTAAATATTAGGGATGTTCCAATCAATCGGCCACCGATCGATATCGGCCGATATTCACTCTCTGCCGATCGATCGGTGCTCTCTATAAATTGCCGATCGGGAGAGCCGATCACATGACGTAACATACATGACACTCTCTCTGTGCG
>NC_136905.1:82710757-82751360 GCF_949606895.1 Notothenia rossii | reverse complement strand
GGGGGGGGAACATCATGCTTTGGGGCTGTTTTTCTGCTAAGGGACCAGGACGACCGATCCGTGTAAAGGAAAGAATGAATGGGGCCATGTATCGTGAGATTTTGAGTGACAACCTCCTTCCATCAGCAAGGGCATTGAAGATGAATCGTGGCTGGGTCTTTCAGCATGACAATGATCCCAAACACACCGCCCGGGCAACGAAGGAGTGGCTTCGTAAGAAGCATTTCAAGGTCCTGGAGTGGCCTAGCCAGTCTCCAGATCTCAACCCCATAGAAAATCTTTGGAGGGAGTTGAAAGTCCGTGTTGCCCAGCGACAGCCCCAAAAACATCACTGCTCTAGAGGAGATCTGCATGGAGGAATGGGCCAAAATGCCAGCAACAGTGAAAACCTTGTGAAGACTTACAGAAAACGTTTGACCTCTGTCATTGCCAACAAAGGGTTTATAACAAAGTATTGAGATGAACTTTTGTTTTTGACCAAATACTTATTTTCCAACATAATTTGCAAATAAATTCTATAAAAATCAGACAATGTGATTTCCTGGATTCTTTCCCCCCACTCTGTCTCTCATAGTTGAGGTATACCTAGGATGAACATGACAGGCCTCTCATCTTATTAAGTGGGAGAACTTGCACAATTGGTGGCTGACTAAATACTTGTTTGCCCCACTGTAACTGAAGACTTCATGTGTCGGTTGGGTGTTTATAGGTTTGTAATAATGTGCTTTTTATAGTGCATAATACAGTATGTATTTTAATATGTGCTTCCATTGTGTTCATGTGTTTTTGTCTGGGCCTTTGTGCTCTTGTATCCTTTGTTTGTTTGTATTTCTTCAACGACAAAGAGCCTTCATCGCTAAATCTGGAACATTTACATGATGAACTTAATTAATGTGCATTGTCCCTTCCTGAATTAATAAACAGAAATTAGCAGAGCCTTGGAGAAATTGTAAAAGTTTCCCCCTGCTTCCAGCGAGACTCAACACATATAAGAAGTCAAAGTGGGGACGTTTGGTTAAATTCAGTCTGTTGGGAAAACACTGAATGTCCTCTTCCAACATGAGAGCAACATCCTAACAAAGGTATCAACTGTAGCTGTGAACATGACAGGATGTGTGATTACCTAGAAGAGCATCAGGACTGTTTGAGGCATATGATAGCTATGTGATTAACATGATGATTCAGCCTCTATGGAGAGAGACATATGACAAATTCATGATGTTGAGGTTGAGAAAAATTAATGATTTTGAGATTTTGAGAACAATTAATAATTTTGAGAACAATTAATAATTTTGAGAAAAAGTGATAATTTTTGAGATTTTTGAGAAAAAGTCATGATTTTTAGATTTTTAGAAAAAGCCAGAATTTATATCTAACGATATCGTACGTCTGACCATAATTTTGAGGGAAAAGTCCTAATTTTGAGATTTTGAGAAAAAGTCCTAATTTTGAGATTTTGAGAAAAAGTCATAATTTTGAGATCTTGAGAAAAAGTCAAAATTTTGAGATTTTGAGAAAAAGTCATAATTTTGATATATAAGCCATTCTGTATGTGATGACTACTTCCATTCCTGAGAGGATAAGTGAGGTTTCCCTAACGATGCCGTACCTCTGACCAGTATGATGGTGGTCTTCTTGGCGGGGTTCCCCACGTCGTTGGAGCCCAGGCAGGTGTAGGCGCCCCCGTCCTCCAGGCTGATGGCGGGGATTGTCAGCGTGCCGCCGTTGACGACGCTCCTCTTCGGGAGCACCTCCCCCCCCGGCCTCACCCACTGTAAGGAGGGAGCGGGGTCTCCGCCTGACGCCACGCACACCAGAGTGATGGTCTCCCCCGTGTTCACCACCAGGGGGTCGTCTAGGAGGAGCTTAACGGAGGGAGGAGCTGGGGGGAGAGGGAGGAAAAGTTTAAAGTCATTTTCATTTCATTGGCAACCATTGATTTGTTCCACACTGATCCCAACACATTGATGAATGACAGCTGGTGCACCACTCATGGATTCAGGATTTCAGACAGGTTTGTTTCAAGAATGAACTAGTGGATACAATTAAAGGTAGGTAAGAATGGAGTAACCAGCTCGAGTGCGCTACAATTTGAAAGTACAAAAAAAAATCTGCCCCTTCCTTCAGACTTCCTCACAGAGCCCCTCCTCCAACACACATGAACGCACACATGATTGACCAATGAGGGCACGAGATAAGTTTGTGCACAGATGGAAGGCTGACAGGCAGGTAGGCCATCCAGTTACTTTAGCCGGGCCGGCTCAGATGATTGGTCGTGCTTGCCAGATATTCACATACACATCCCTAGGTCAACCAACCAACCACACACATATCCTATTTACTGTTATTGAATGGTTAATAGACACTCACACATGGGCACCTAAGGTTCTAGTATTCAGATGTTGGGGTATCCCACAAGGTTAAATGTTTTGTATATTTTTGAGAGTTTAAATGACCAAGGAGTCGAACTGTTTTAAATAGGTAGTGTCAGGAGCCACTTTGATTTGTGGGGGAGTGTGTGGTACACCCCAAACATAGTACAATTATTTATGTATTTACTTTTATTTATTTTTGCTAAACAGTGAATTTATTGTTTTGAAAAGCCCAACATTACCTGTATTTATTTTGGTGACATTCATATCATTTTATGGTTTTATCTGTACTGTTTGAGAAGCAGTACGAGTAAGTAGCGCCAAGCTGGAACCTTTGGCAGGTGAGCGGTGACATCTGGGTTATCTTAGGGGGGACACTTCCGCCCCCTCCTCAGAAGCAATCAGGACGATCAACCGGATCCTGTGTATAATTATTGCTGCTGCACTTTTCTTTTTTCTACAGATATTATTTATTGTTGCTGTGGTAACCAAGCTTTCGGGACCCGTAACAAATGTTGTATTCATTGCTATCGGGATGTTAAGAGCATTCCATGGAATATAACAAAAAGTGTTTCTGAAGTGAATTACCTACCCCACCTTTAAGTGTTATCATTTTTTTATTTGTCACTCCTTATGTTACGTGAACTCTTTAACTTCTAGCACAAAAACAGTTTAAAATCAGTAATACTTTAATAACTTATTATTGTTGTTATATTAGTATTATTATGTCAATATAATTCCGCTTATTAATTCAACCATTTTATTTTTTTGTTTCCAAATATTTTAACTTCTATTTTTGTATTATTATATCAATAA
Source organism: Notothenia rossii (assembly GCF_949606895.1). Lineage (NCBI taxonomy): Eukaryota > Metazoa > Chordata > Actinopteri > Perciformes > Nototheniidae > Notothenia > Notothenia rossii. Next base: position 82,748,172 of record NC_136905.1, on the reverse strand, counting down.
TGAAATTAATTATATACATTGTTTTTGTTTAATTAAATCTTTTTATTTGAATATACTGTAAAACTATATTTCTACTTTTAGCTCATATAGTTTTCTTATTTATTTATTTATTTTACTTTATCCTACAAAAAAGTTTCGCTTCACTAATTGTTATCTTTCAATTCAATTGTTTAAAATATTTGTATTTTGTTTAAAAATGTCCGATTTTGATATGTTTGCATATTTAAAGGGTGAATCAATCCCCCCCCCCCCGATCCTCCACATTGAATGCACTGCTCTGGGATATGAGTGATTTCTTCTTATTATTCAATTAAAAGTCTGAGTGCGTTAGTGTTGATTATTATGATTATTATGAAACCTAAAGTCTGTTGTTCAGTTGACATGCACGTGGATGATGGGATTTCTCTGGGAATAATGTATACATTATTCTAAAAGGTTTAAGTATCTCATCATGTGTGAATAATCCAGAGTGCTGCAGAGTTTAAAAGCTTCCTGTCGTCAGATCTGGAGAGAAAGAAAAGCTGCAGAGCGACTCTCTGCCTCCAACAGCTGCAGAAAAGCAGCTAAATGCAGAAATAATAATGAGGGAGATAAAAATAGCTGAGTCGACCTCTGTTAAGCTGACATCATGTAAATCCCATCAGCCCCTGGGTGGGGCGGCAGGATCTACTGTACAGGTCAGAGAGGAAGATGATTTATTTATGATTTACATTCATCCCACTGTACACGCAGCCCAGGTACAGAGACAGATCACATCAATAACACAGGACAGGACATTTCATAGGATGATTCATGTGTGTGTGTGTGTGTGTGTGTGTGTGTGTGTGTGTGTGTGTGTGTTACCTGTCCTGTTGTTCAGGTTGAAGCGGGCGCTTTTGTCTGTGATGCCGCAGACGCTCCTGACGGAGGAGATGCAGGAGTAGACGGCGTAATCCTGAGGGCGAAGATTCTTCAGCTTCAAAATCTTCGTCTCACCCTGTGACACACACACACACACACACACACACACACACACACACACACACACACACACACACACACACACACACACACACACACACACACACACACACACACACACACACACACACACACACACACACACACACACACACACACACACACACACACACACACACACACACACACACACACACACACACACACACACACACACCTGAATGTTAAAAGCAAGTTTAAAACTTCAAACAGTCCTTTGAAGTTTTAAGAAACGTAAAAAATATCCTGACAATGTAGAAATTAGGACACTTAATATATTCTCTCCAAAGTGTTTAAACTCTCAGAAAAGTATATTTTGCCTCAAGATCAGATTACCATCCGTCTCAGTGGGACAACATTGACGTATACAAGTTACAAAATAAACTATAATAAATAAGTTAGACAACATATAATCAAAAATGATTAAAAGTATTACAAAATAATGAATAGATGAATAAATATAGCATCTCTAAAAGAGGTATTAAGGAATAACAACCTGATTATTCTTGCTTAATTAGCTCATAGTATAAAATCATAATTTTCTTCGTATTTTTCTTTAATAGAGTTGTTCAGGTTTGTGTTGTTGATGTTGTTTGCTTTTAAGTTTAGTGATTTGCACCCCAAGGCCACCGTACGAACCACAGAAAAAAAAATCTAACTTTAAAGAGTTTTTAATGCTTTTCCTTTAACCCAAAATCATTAAAGTTAATAGAGTGGAATCAGCAGGTCCCGGCCTGAGTTCCTCCTACTCCTTCTCCCTCCTCTTCCTCCTCCTCCTCCTCCTCCTCCTCCTCCTCCTCCTCCTTATGTCTCCTCCTCGCTGCCAGATCTCCCTTATCTCCTCTGGCAGCCTCCGCGCTGCCTTCCGCCTCACGGACAGATGAGATGAGATTAGATGACATTTAAATGGGATGATTTTGCAGAGATGGCGGCCAATTTTGAGGCGGATGATGATGATGATGATGATGATGATGAGGGGGAGATAAGTTCCTCATTAGTGCCGACGAGCATCGAGGAGGGAGGGGTTAACGCGTTCTCGAGCTGGAAAGGCATTACAGTCGACGCGTTCAAATCTGGCGTGAATGTTATCTCTGCCGCGGTATTACACGGCCCGCTAACTCTGACGCCTGATTGGCCGGCTTTTCTTCTGCTCCAAATGAAATCTAAAACAAAGCCAAATAAGAAAAGAGAGAGAATTCTGAAGCCTCCGTCTGCAGAGGATCCATGGGAAGACGGAGGAGGAAGGATCGCTTTCTCAAACTGTTGAACCCACTGACGGAGGATCCTCTTTGAATATTCAAATGGCAGAAAGACACAAGGAAGGAGTCAGGAGGAGGTCGAGCCTCTGTTTGCTGGGAGTTTCTAAAAATAGAAAATGTTACGGCGAAAATCGAGACTGTAATAAATCTCCTTTAAAATCGCTCACTCCACTTTTGCTTATATCAAAACCTTAGTAGTTTTTAACTTCAACTCACCTGAGAAATGAATACATTCCTGCAGCGTAAGAGGTTGTGTGGGTTCTTGAATGCATCTTTTTTTCATTGGAAAAGATGAATGTATTTTGAGAGAATTTGATTATATTCAACCCTTAGACATTTGAAACTCCTGTGCATCTTAAATTGATAGCAGAGGAAGTCATCTCAAAGCTCCCGTGTCATGGCCATTTCTACTGATCCTAATTCCATTGTTGAGGTCTACTAGAATAGATTTACATTGTTCAATGTCCCAAACTCACATTGGTTTCTCATCCAGCATCTCTGTATAGTATGTGTAGCACCCCCATCTTTGAGGCTCCACTAGCACCCGCACCCCCCCCCCCCCCCCCGCACCCCCAAAAGTGGCACACCTACAGTGTAAGTGCGACACAGTTTTGCCGCTGCGAGGCTCCACTAGCACGCCCCCCCCCAGCACGTCACAGTTTAGCCGCTCAGAGAGAGTGTGTGTGTGTGTGTGTGTGTGTGTGTGTGTGTGTGTGTGTGTGTGTGTGTGTGTGTGTGTGTGTGTGTGTGTGTGTGTGTGTGTGTGTGTGTGTGTGTGTGTGTGTGTGTGTGTGTGTGTGTGTGTGTGTGTGTGTGTGTGTGTGTGTGTGTGTGTGTGTGAGGAGCTCCACGGACCAATGGGTCCATTTGGGTATGGGCACGTCCAACGAGGCGTTCTGGGGCAGCATAGACAGGTCTTCTCTGTGTTAGAGTTTTACTCCCTACAGGGTGTACTTTGAGGGTTTTGACTCTGCAGACCGTTTACATGCAGAGAAGGCTTCATAACACACAAGGGGACGGGTGATAACCGGAAAAGCATGACATGGGACCTTGAAGAAAAAGATGCAATACAATTGGCTCAAAAAGGAAATTCCGGGTCTTTAACAATAGATGGTCAGAGACTCAGAGTAAAATAAAGGTATGATGTGTGTTAAAGACATGTGGACTCTCCTCTGAGGAATAAGGAAAAAAGAGCACTAAAAATAAACGTTGTCACATGTGGATATAAATTAAATATATTTGTTTTCTTCCTTTTTATTAATTACCAGTGTTGGGACTAACGCGTTGCAACGTAACACGTTACTGTAACGCCGTTATTTTTTGGCAGTAACTAGTACTCTAACGCGTTATTTTTTTAGTTCAGTAACTCAGTTACCGTTACTACATGGTGCGTTACTCCGTTATTTTGTTTATATAGTCTCGGCTCCCAGACGTTGGTGAGCGGCGCCAACAGCGAGGCGAACAGAGATGAGTACTTAATTAAGTACAGTACTTGAGTAAATGTTCTTAGATACTTCCTGTGTCACATGCGGAGACGCGCTGTGGGCGTGTGTGTGTTTACTAACAAGACTATCATGGCGGCGGCTGAGGAGCTGAAGTCGAGTTTCTCCGCCTGGAGATTGTCATGCATGTGTCACATCCTATGGTCACATCAGGTGTGACTGTGCCCTTACTATGGCATCGGGAGTTTTGGGGTGTGTGAACCGGATACAGTTGTGTTGTTGTGGTGTTGTCATGGGAGCGTATGCAACAACGTGTTCAATAAACGGTCAACCTAAATGTCGTAGTCCATAGTCTTATATATACAACAGAGATATTCTCACTATTTCACTTTTGTCGAGCACAAAGAAAAGAGCGTTTTAGTTAAATGTAAGTTGTGTCTTGGCGGGTCAAAGATCCTATCTACTGCCCAAAACAGCAATTCAAATCTGTTGAAACATCTGCAGAAACAACATGCTGGGACGAAGCTAGCGGCTAAGACCACAGACCCAGACTCATCCGACGCCACTCCACCTCCACCTAAGCAACAGCGGCTGGATTTGAACCGAGGGACTGCTAGCCAGGGAAAAGTTGATAAAGCCATTGCACGGTATGTTGTAGAATGCATGCAGGCTATTTCTAGTATTTCTATTTCTATTTCTTCATCAACAGATTGTATTATTCTCCAATGCAATAACAGTACTGACATGAAGGCTATAAGGGCATTAATGGGAGCCTTTTATTTAACTAACTAATGCGTTACTGTTCACAGTAACGCATTAGTTACTGAGCGCACTGAGCTACTTTTGAAATGAAGTAACTAGTAATGGCAACTAGTTACTGGTTTTCAGTAACTAGCACAACACTGTTCATGAGTAAAAAAACATGTAAAAAAAGCCACAAATTCCAACAGGTCTTCATTACCCATTCCCTCCTTTCCTCCATCTCTTCCTTCTGCTTCATGAAACCTTAATTGTTCCTAAAATTGGATTTATAACATAACAATAGATATGTTATATATAGATCTTTTAAAGATACAAATGTGAGGAATCCATGTATGAAGACATAATGGAAGTGAACCTGAGGTGTAGATTGGGACGTCTGTGTGGAGCAAAAATTGGACAAACATAAGAACTTGTAACTATTTTTAGCGAGAGCTGATGGACCGACGCCGTGTTAATGAAGTCTCCCACTGAGAGCTAAACTGAGACTACAAATAATTTCACTGATGGCGCTCCAGCCCGGGGGAGAGGGGGGCGTCACTCTCAGACACAAAGCAGGAATCGTGATGAGGCGTTTTGGATAATAATTAAAAGGTAAATATAATAATAGGAAGTTAGTGAAGCTAAATATGAAATACCGTGATGCCGACAGATAAAAATACTTCCAGTCTCACGAGCGCTGGGATGACAGTTTTGGAAATGACTTTGAAAAAGTGGAGAGACGAAATGTCTTTGAGAGTTTCTGAAGTAATGTCTCTGTGATTGCATAACTCAAACTGTGTCAGGAAAGTCTTTAGAAAGATTCTGTTTTATATCTCAAAGAAACTTTTCTGGTAAACAAAGTAAGATTTTTTAAACAATTGACATTACATATTATGCAATGCAAATAAGAAGTATATGAGGATAAATTGAAAAATAATTGTTTATATCAAATTCAATAATATTTCTTACAAATAATTCAAATAAAAGTGAAAATAATTAAAGTAAAAAAATCTTGCAAAACAATAGAAAAGTTGATGAAATATTTCAAACTATTCTGTGAATTGTAAAATAAATTCAATATATATTTACTGTATATATAAATGGAAATAAATGTATTAAAATAAACTGAAAACATGTACATGTATATAATTCATAGGCTAAACAATTAATAATAATAACAATAATAACTGTGTCCCTTCTGTTATTGTATTAAGTTCATGAACATTGTATAAGACGGGGTTTCAAACGTCTACTACTCCCTGCAACTGCAAGTATATTTCATTATAACTGGTGAAATGTCCTCAACTGTCTTCCATACTGGCTTTAAACCACAATGATTGAACGTGCAATACGATGTTGATTTAATAATAATAATAATAATAATAACAATAATAATGCATTCAGGTGAGGGGGGGCTCCTCACCTGAAGCACCTTGAGATGCCGTTGTTTTTGAAGTGTGCTATATCAATGAAATGTCTCCTCACCTGAGTGAAGAAGGGCTCGTAGATCTCCACCCCGGCGTCGGAGCCCTGCGTCAGCGCCTCCCGGCCCCTCCTCCAGCTGTAGTGCACCGGGGGGTTAGAGTTCGCCACGCAGCGCAGGAACACCGTGCGCTCAAAGTAGAAATGCTCCTTCGATTCACCCACGCTCTGATGCACCGTGATCATAGGGTCATCCAGGACTGAGGAGGAGGAGGAGGAGGAGGAGGAGAGAGGGAAGAGGGGAAAGAGATGGAGATTGATGGAGGAGAGGGAATATATTTATGTTAAAATGATTAATCAGAATCAGAATCAGAATCAGAATACCTTTATTAGTCCCACAGAGGGGATATTTGCAGCGTTCCAGCAGGAAAGAGCCACAGACAGCTTAGTGTTGCATATGCGTAAAGGATCTGAAGTATAGTTGATATTCAAGCATAACGAAATAACGTTTGTCAAAATATTGAGTGATTTTGCTTCTCTTTCTTTGTCATTTTTTGGTCATTTGTCCTTTGAGACGTTTCCATCTCTTTGGAGACTTTTAGCGTATCCTTCTGTTGTTTGGTCGTTTCTCATCCCTTGGGTTAGCTTTCCATCTCTTTGTGGTTGTTTGGCTTCCCCTTTGGAGAAGTTTTCGGGACTCTTTCTGTGAGTCAGAGCCCGGTAGCCTCGTTCAGTAATGCTTTGATGTGTCGAGAGGTTTGTGTTGAAAGAGATGAACAAATCTCAGGGCTCACTTTTAACGTTCAGTGTGTATCTGACTAATTTAGCTCTGCTTGCATTAGTTGGTGTTTTGCCGAGTCATGTAAATGGGACTGCAGGATCCAGCCCGTAGAGACTCTTCTGGATGTTTGGGTGCAGCCTTGATTCACTGTAAATTAATTTACCACCTTCTGAGCCACAGATATAAATATATAAACTCACAAATATAAAACGTCCTCCCCGTGGAAACGCAGTGAGAACAGCTGAAGTTAGATCTACTGAATTTATAGATTTTTATATTTTCCACCCAGTGGGTCAGTGTTCCTGCAGTGGGGGTAATTACTGCAGAGTCGGGGTCTTTTTAATTGTCTGGAAACACGGTGAGGTCCCCGATCAGACGCTGAACAATCAGGATCTGCAGCGTTAACGAGTCCGGTTGTGAAGCCGCCACCAGCCGAGAGGCTAATGGTTGCTAATATACTTCACACAGAGCCACCTCCGACCTGCACAGTGAACGCATCGCAGCCCCAAAGACTAAAACAGACGGTAAACAATCTGCTGTACGCGCTGCAGGTCGGCTGTGTTGTTGACTTCATGATTTATTCTGTTTCCTCCTGGAGTTTCATGTAAAAGCCTCCATGCCCTGAAGAAAGCACTCAGCCGCGATGCGTTCAGGTACCACTTACAATCCCAGTAGAAACATCCTCCAGGATATTATGGCTGTTACACAACACCGCTCAAAGCTTGCGGGTATTGTTTGTTACTTTTGGAGGAAACTTCATCACACATGAGAGGCGCTGCTGAGTAGAAACACCCCGAAGACCTTCTTTACTGGGATTACTGGGATTCTGCATCCTGGCAGCGGTGATGAACATGAAGGTGAAACATGGCCTCTCATGCTGTGACAGATCCTCAGCTAGCAGAGCTCCAGGGGCTCGATGCTTCGCCTCCACACATGTAGGTCAGCAACAATCAGACACGAGTGAGTGGCACCAACAACTGAAAGAGTTTGTCATGTGTGACAGGGACCCATTTAGGTCAGGACGAGGGTTTAATACCATCAGCTGGAAACAACAGCAGGAAGGTATGAATGCTCTTTAATCCACCAGGAGCTCCTACTACGACTTCAACTGAAGGTTAAACTGGGGCTAAATCCACTTAGTCCCACAGTTTCTGAAGAAGCTTGAACTTTTAGCAGAAACAAAATCTAGTCTTGCTGCTAGGCTAAATGTTTCACCCTGTCTCCAGTGTTAATGCAAAGATAAGTGAACTGTTTCTCAAGTCTTCAGACTAAGCTTTGAGCACCAGGAATGTATTATTATTATTAAGCTAGAGCCATACATGTTCAGTGTATGTTCAGAAAATCTATCTGTTTTCAACTGTAGACTGTCTCCAGTTTTAATGCTGAGTTTAGCTCACATGTGTTTTTAGTCTTACTGCTAAGCTAAATGTTTCACCTGTCTCCCGTCTTTATGTAAAGTGAACTGTGTGCATCTACTTCCTGTGTTCTAAGATGTGTTTGCTGTGTGTTCTCACAGTAGACGTCGACCCGTATGGACCGGATGGCGGGGGACCCCAGTCCGTTCTCAGCCTTGCAGTAGTAGCGCCCCCCCTGGTGACGGCTGATGTTGGTGATCTTCAGAGTTTCATTCTGCAGCGTTGGGTCGCCCTGACGATCCGAAGCTCCGCCCGCCGTCTTCGTCCAACGAATCTGCTCAGAGAGGGAATTTAAGGGGGGGGGGGGGGGGTTAGTTTGAACAGAACAGTTGTTTGGACTGATGTAGAGTAGCTTAAATTATGTTAAATCTTTTAGACGAACCAGTTGCTGTTTAAACTACATCTGGTTAGCTTAGCGGTGGTCATGTGACCGTGATGTACTTATTTTATTGCCTAACGTTAGCTTTTTACTTCAAAAATCATAATCGTGTTGTTAGTATATCAAGATAACCCCCTTGAACAAAACGTCTAAGTATCGTAAACATGTGTTTGCCACAGATCTTATTTTCTGCAATATTCCAAAATCCAATACAAAAATGTCATTGCTCTTTGTGTGTGTGTGTGTGTGTGTGTGTGTGTGTGTGTGTGTGTGTGTGTGTGTGTGTGTGTGTGTGTGTGTGTGTGTGTGTGTTTGGTCCAGATTTGTCCTCGTTCAGCATCTGTTAGTCAGTTTTCCATCCCTCCCTCCCACCTGCTCCTCCGTCATCATCGTCCTCCTTTCTCTCCATCTGTCTCTCTCTCGTCCTCAAACACATGTATTTGTTTTTAATCACAGATTAATCGTTCAAATCCGCTGAGAAACAAGCTAGAAAATGTGTTTGTATAGTTATAACTATTGATGAATTCAGATTCAGTCACACTGTAGATGATAATGTTATAGAAAAGGACACATTAGGTAGATGTTTCTTACTTTATTATTTGCCCCTTTGTTTGTTTGTTTGTTTGTTTGTTTGTTTGTTTGTTTGTTCACCATGTAAAGCGGCCTTGGGTCCCTTAAAGGCGCTATACAAATGTAATCCATTATTATTATTATGATGTAAACTGTTTCTGATCTTACAGATGTTACACATGTTTTAAAGGATGTTGACGACATTAACTGTAACAGATGTTATAATATAGATCAATACAGATGTTATAGCTTAACATTTAAAAAAGTTAAAGAAGTTTTTAGATCGTATTTTTTGTAGAGGTAGAGAATACTTTTTTAAGTCAGACTTACAGGAAGCGCAGTTTTGTGTTTCATCATCATAAATGTACATTTATTTTTTGGCCTGATAACTTTGCTGTGTTCTTCATTTCTAAAATAAACTCACTCTTGCCTCCATCAGCATATTTTCCACCCTGATTCTTTCAGTCCCACCTGCTCCGTCACCCCCCCCCTCCCCTCCCTCTCCTGGGGTTCAGTCCTCTCACACGGCGACTTCCCCTCCGTCTGTGCTGCATACAGTGAACAGCCCCAAACCAAAGAACTGACGATTGACGAGCTAAAAATACTCATCAGATCTGTATCTGTGTGACGATACGAAGTCCAATCAACACAAGGCGGTGTAATGTCACCACAACACCGGTACTAACACTGTGTACTACATGGCGTTTATTGTGTGGTCTCATGACAATTTAGTGATGAATCATATCCTTGGAGCAAAAACACACTATACATGATCAAAAATATGGAAAAGTTTAAACATCATAGGAAATCAGATAACACAAATGAAACTAATCTGTAAACACAAATTATAACAACCTAACTTTTGTGAGTAAAACTTGTGTTTATGCTTACAATTAAAAAGTCTGAGGTAATTAAAAAGACATCTGTTTGGAGGTAAACATCTAATGAAGAGGTGCAGGAAAGAGTAAAAAATAGCCCAACATTAGCCTCCTTTAGCTTAGCGGTGGTGGCGTGAAGTCATGTGACCGTGCTGTAGTTCCTTTATAGCCCAACATTAGCCCCCGTTAGCTTAGCGGTGGTGACCTGAAGTCATGTGACCGTGCTGTAGTTCCATTATAGCCCAACATTAGCCCCCGTTAGCTTAGCGGTGGTGACCTGAAGTCATGTGACCGTGCTGTAGTTCCATTATATCCCAACATTAGCCCCCTTTAGCTTAGCGGTGGTGACGTGAAGTCATGTGACCGTGCTGTAGTTCCTTTATAGCCCAACATTAGCCACCTTTAGCTTAGCGGTGGTGACCTGAAGTCATGTGACCGTGCTGTAGTTCCTTTATAGCCCAACATTAGCCTCCTTTAGCTTAGCGGTGGTGACGTGAAGTCATGTGACCGTGCTGTAGTTCCTTTATAGCCCAACATTAGCCTCCTTTAGCTTAGCGGTGGTGACGTGAAGTCATGTGACCGTGCTGTAGTTCCTTTATAGCCCAACATTAGCCACCTTTAGCTTAGCGGTGGTGACGTGAAGTCATGTGACCGTGCTGTAGTTCCTTTATAGCCCAACATTAGCCACCTTTAGCTTAGCGGTGGTGACGTGAAGTCATGTGACCGTGCTGTAGTTCCTTTATAGCCCAACATTAGCCTCCTTTAGCTTAGCTGTGGTGACGTGAAGTCATGTGACCGTGCTGTAGTTCCTTTATAGCCCAACATTAGCCTCCTTTAGCTTAGCGGTGGTGACGTGAAGTCATGTGACCGTGCTGTAGTTCCTATAGCCTAAAGTTAACTTTTTATACTTTGGAACAAAACGTGCACGTATCATAAACATTTGTTTGTCACGGATCAGGTTTTCTGCAATATTCTGAAATCCAATGGAAAAATCCCATAGTTTGTTGTTTGGACTTCCGGGTCGCCCACAAAAATACGCCATCACTCTATTCCCCTATATTTAATGTAAGTATTGGTTGAACTTCATTTCATTAGAAATTGTTGTGATTAGACCATAGACTGGATTAGACACCTAAATCAGATTGAACAGCTCAGGATGACCTTTTAATATTTACTGTAGCTGTTTCACTGATGCTTCTTGTTTTTGCATAATCCCCTCCTGCTTATGCAATGCTACACATCTCCCTGCTGTGGGACTAATGAAGGATTATTTTGAGATATCTGATTAGAAAATGTGAAACTTTAACTGTTTAAGAATATTTATAATTAGTCTAATAAAACCAACATATTTTATTGCTGTTTTTAACACTCTGGTATCAGGGAATTTACAACGTAATGCTTACTAATATTTCAGTGAATTTAAAGAACAAAAATGAAATAATGAAGCTGAAGAAGTAATAAAAGTAAGCGTTAGTGGAAGCCCTGCTTTTGTAAGGGTTATATTATATTATATTTTAGTTATATATAACTTCACGGTATGTCAATTTAACAAAATTAAAGCAGACTGCATCTTTCAAAATGAGTGTAGGGGTGAACGAACAGAAACTTCATGAAGGAGAGTTTATTACAATGTTTATATATAACTGTTCATTTTAAAAAGGTCACAGAATTCAACTGTAAATAAGCTCTGAACGCCTCATCACTCACAGCACATTTACACCTGCATCACTAGTGACAGTGAACGCCATGCTGCAACACATTAGCCCCTGGTGTTAATTAGATTAACTGCATCAGGAGGAACACATAATATATGCAGAGAAAGAGATGGATGTGTTATCATTAGTTTATTTAGAGAAAGGGGAAAAAATACACGCTCTGACTCCATATGTCTTTTAGCTGAATATTCAAGTGTAATGTATTTCATTTACTGACAGTTTTTCAGAAGTTATGCAAAAACATTTCTGTTGTTTAAATACATTTCTGTATTCTCTGATCTTTAACATCCAACTCAAATTAAATGTAGTCTGACTGCACTTCCTGTTGTCTCAACACATTGTTGCTTATATGAGTTATTGTTATTTGAAATGAGATCTAAATGAAATCATGATTTCAGTAAAATAACGATTAAAACCCGAACAGAGAACTGAAAGGTGAGGAAGAGGAGAGGATGAAATACAAATGCAGAGGAAGCTCAGCTCTGCAGTGACGCAGAGAGACAGAAAAAAACCCTGGTGTGTGTTTTACAGTGTGTGTGTGTGTGTGTGTGTGTGTGTGTGTGTGTGTGTGTGTGTGTGTGTGTGTGTGTGTGTGTGTGTGTGTGTGTGTGTGTGTGTGTGTGTGTGTGTGTGTGTGTGTGTGTGTGTGTTTGTGTGTGTGTAGATTCAGACTGTGTGCCAGCAGCTGATCTATTTATAGCCTCAACAGACTGACAGCGAAGGGAGACTAAAGAAGAATAAATGAGGGAGATGAGGATGGAGGGAGGAAGAGGAGAGATGGTACAGTATGAAAGGAAGTAGTGTAGTAAAAGAGAGGAAGGGAGAAAAAGAGGTGTGGAGAGATATGCTCATTTAAAACACATCTGATCCTTATAATTAGTTATTATTAATCATGTAATAAAGACACAGTGACGACACATTAAAGGGGCCCTATTCTGCTCATTTCCAGGTTCATATCAGTATGTAGTGTCTCTACTTTAAAGAGTCCTCTCCTGATGATGTCCAGGTGTATATCAGTATGTAGTGTCTCTACTTTAAAGAGTCCTCTCCTGATGATGTCCAGGTGTATATCAGTATGTAGTGTCTCTACTTTAAAGAGTCCTCTCCTGCTGATGTTCAGGTGTATATCAGTATGTAGTGTCTCTACTTTAAAGAGTCCTCTCCTGATGATGTCCAGGTGTATATCAGTATGTAGTGTCTCTACTTTAAAGAGTCCTCTCCTGCTGACGTTTAGGTGTATATCAGTATGTAGTGTCTCTACTTTAAAGAGTCCTCTCCTGCTGATGTTCAGGTGTATTTCAGTATGTAGTGTCTCTACTTTAAAGAGTCCTCTCCTGCTGATGTTCAGGTGTGTATCAGTATGTAGTGTCTCTACTTTAAAGAGACCTCTCCTGCTGATGTTCAGGTGTATATCAGTATGTAGTGTCTATACTTTAAAGAGTCCTCTCCTGCTGATGTTCAGGTGTATATCAGTATGTAGTGTCTCTACTTTAAAGAGTCCTCTCCTGCTGATGTTCAGGTGTATATCAGTATGCAGTGTCTCTACTTTAAAGAGTCCTCTCCTGATGATGTTCAGGTGTATATCAGTATGCAGTGTCTCTACTTTAAAGAGTCCTCTCCTGATGATGTTCAGGTGTATATCAGTATGCAGTGTCTCTACTTTAAAGAGTCCTCTCCTGCTGATGTTCAGGTGTATATCAGTATGTAGTGTCTCTACTTTAAAGAGTCCTCTCCAGCTGATGTTCAGGTGTATATCAGGATGTAGTGTCTCTACTTTAAAGAGTCCTCTCCTGCTGATGTTCAGGTGTATATCAGTATGTAGTGTCTCTACTTTAAAGAGTGCTCTCCTGCTGATGTTCAGGTGTATATCAGTATGCAGTGTCTCTACTTTAAAGAGTCCTCTCCTGCTGATGTTCAGGTGTATATCAGCATGTAGTGTCTCTACTGTAAAGAGTCCTCTCCTGCTGATGTTCAGGTGTATATCAGTATGTAGTGTCTCTACTTTAAAGAGTCCTCTCCTGCTGATGTTCAGGTGTATATCAGTATGTAGTGTCTCTACTTTAAAGAGTCCTCTCCTGCTGATGTTCAGGTGTATATCAGCATGTAGTGTCTCTACTTTAAAGAGTCCTCTCCTGCTGATGTTCAGGTGTATATCAGTATGTAGTGTCTCTACTTTAAAGAGTCCTCTCCTGCTGATGTTCAGGTGTATATCAGCATGTAGTGTCTCTACTTTAAAGAGTCCTCTCCTGCTGATGTTCAGGTGTATATCAGCATGTAGTGTCTCTACTTTAAAGAGTCCTCTCCTGCTGATGTTCAGGTGTATATCAGCATGTAGTGTCTCTACTGTAAAGAGTCCTCTCCTGCTGATGTTCAGGTGTATATCAGTATGTAGTGTCTCTACTTTAAAGAGTCCTCTCCTGCTGATGTTAAGGTGTATATCAGCATGTAGTGTCTCTACTTTAAAGAGTCCTCTCCTGCTGATGTTCAGGTGTATATCAGCATGTAGTGTCTCTACTTTAAAGAGTCCTCTCCTGATTCATTTCTCTCAGTTTTCCTGCAGAGAGATTAGGAGGATGTTGAGTATTTATTATTTAATCTTGATAAATGTAAATGAGAACGACTAAAGCTAAAAGATTTCAGAATCTCTGTATTTTTTCACCACTTTTTCTTTCACTGATTTCTCTTAAAGCCTCTTGATTTCTTGCTCTCTTCTTCATATTTTTGCAATAAATCTCTCCCTTTTTCGCTCCAAGGCGGCGGCGAAAGCACTCGTCTTCCTCGAGCGTTTCTACTTCTTCTTCTTCTTCTTCGTCTTCTTCTTCTTCTCTGTGTGATTGCTCTCATTTAGGGAACACAAAGGGCCCGAGCAGCTCATCTCAGCGTGAGCTCTGGCACTTACAGCGTGCCGCCAGGGATTTCATTACTGCATGTGCTCTGCAGAGTCAATAGGGATGGAGTGTGTGTGAGTGGCTTTGAATGTGCACTTCACGCTCTTTTGCCATTTCAGTTTTCTTTCAGTCAGTTCTTCATATTTCTCTGGTGGTTCATTTATCTTTTCCTCTTTTTCATCAGAGACAAAAAACAATCTGTAACGCTGATGTCCCATGTTTCTGTCTTTGGAGAAAAAAAAATTCTCCATACAATACAGTCTCAAATAAAACGTACTCTACTCTTTTAATTAGAGATGTCCCGATCCGATCACGTGATCGGGGATCGGAACCGATCACGTGATCGGGGATCGGAGCCGATCACGTGATTTTAAAAAAGGTCGGAATCGGGAGAAAAAAGTCGGGGATCGGGAATCTTTTTTTTTTTTTTTATAAAATCTTTTTTAATTTAATATTACAAAACAAAAATGACCATGTTCAAGTCTTAAAGTCATCCTGAGGCCTTAGTTTTAGTTTCAAATTACAGAACATCATGTATGTGTTGCTTCTTTGGGGCTTGTTTTCATAGACCTGGTTGCTTATTTCTCTCAAATCTGGCAACAGAGTGGGCGCAGTGTCTAATAGTAGCAGTAAGCTAACGAGAGGCTACGTTCAGCTGGTCACTCCGGAGTCGGGACAGAGGAAATGTCAGGAGTTTGGAAGTATTATAAATTTGAAAGCGAAGGCAGTGTAACAGCCAGATGCAATGTTTGCAAGGCGGAGGTTACATTTTTACAGGTTGTTACGACCCTGGGTCGTTAGGTCATTTGTGTGTACATTTTTCCCTCCTCCTGTGTCTGTGTGTGTGTGTGTGTGTGTGTGTGTGTGTGTGTGTGTGTGTGTGTGTGTGTGTGTGTGTGTGTGTGTGTCTGTGAGTGTGAGTTTGTGTGAGGAAGCAGTAGAGCTGTGCAATTTAATCGATCCTGCGATATATATCGATATTTTGTTTCCCGAGAAAGTATCGATATTTCAGCCGCGGGTATCGATACATTAAGTCCCATTCAAATCCCCCGTGTTCCGCCTGGCAGTCTGCTCGCTGCCCATCCCCCCCCCCCCCCCGTTCGCTTTGCATGAAGAGCGATTACGTCAGCCAACCGAGCCGCTAGTGTCGCTGTAGAGCATTTCTAGATACACAGACGCCGGTGTCTTCTTCTCGCAGTGAGTGCGAAGCGGTTCAGGAGAATGGCGGCAAACATTAACCCAGCACCTTCGTGCTTAAAAGCAGATGTGTGGGAGCACTTCGGCTTTAAAAAGAAGAAGGAAAGCGACAATTTAGATAAAACTTTGGCGGTTTGCAAGCTGTGTCACACAAACGTGAAATACTCTGGAAATACCACTAACCTACGAACCCACCTACAACGTCACCACCCGGACAAGGCAATGCTAATTGAGGAACTCAAGAAGCTGCGGCCGCGGCGTGACCCAAAACAAACCGTGCTGGACAGCGATGGCGGTTGTTCATTGTGATACTGCACTTTATGTACTTACGTTTCAAAGGCTTGTAAGCTACAGTTTGCACTGTTTCAATAAATGAAACTAATTTTCTCACCACATCTTTTGATTCATTTTGTCCAGCATTTGCAAGCTGTGTCAAGGGGGGAACACTGAGGCATGAACTCAATTGCACGACTCAAAACTCAGACTCAGATAGCGTTTCAAAATAAAGACTTTACTGGAATTTGCACAGTAATAAAACAAGGAAAACAAAACCACTCTTTCGAGGAAAACTATAATGCGATCTATAGCATAGGTCCGTGAAAGGTCCGTGAAAAGATCCGTGAGGTAAGCCGATACGTGGTCTTCGAGAGACAACGAACTGACAATTAACAGGAGGGAGCTAACACAATATATACACAGGTAAAGGGGACACAGTTGGAAACAATCAGGGCGGGGAAAATAATCAAGGACGCAGGAGACAGAAAAGGGGCGGGGAGCGTGGAGGCCTGAAATGAGAGGAAGAAATAATTAAGGGTATAGACATAAAGCACAAGACAAAGGGACATGACAACTCTAACATAAAGAATAAACTTTCACAATAAGTTTCTTGGACATGACAGTACCCCCCCTTCTAGGGACGGCTCCTGACGGCCCAGGCTCCTCTGAGTTGAGGCGGTCAAAATCCTCAATGAGGCTTTTGTCCACGATGAAGCGGGAAGGAATCCATTGCCGCTCCTCAGGACCATAACCCTTCCAGTCAACCAGTAACTGCCGCCCTCTACCCCTTTTCCGACTAGCCAATAGTGACTTGACCGTGTAAACCGGACCTCCATCGATCATCCGGGGGGGCGGGGGGGGTTTGACGGTGGGAACCATAGCGCTCTCCTTCAATGGTTTTAATTTCCCTACATGGAAGGTGGGATGTACCTTCATGGCCCTGGGAAGCCGTAGTCTCACTGAGACTGGGTTTATGACCTTGGTGATGGGAAAAGGACCCACAAACCGGGGAGCCAGTTTTCGGGAGAGTACGTGGAGGGGAAGGTCTCGTGTAGAGAGCCAGACTTTTTGGCCTGGCTGGTATACAGGGGCTGGTCGGCGTTTTCGGTCTGCTGCTCTTTTAACCAGTTGTGAATTCCTGCAGAGTGTCTTCCTAGCCGCAGCCCACACGCGCCGACAACGCCTGACCAGAGCGTGGGCAGACGGGACCGTGACCTCCCTCTCCGTGGCTGGGAACAGTGGCGGCTGGTAGCCATAAACACAGTGAAACGGGGACAGGCCCGTGGCAGAAGTAGGGAGGATGTTGTGTGCATACTCAACCCAGGTGAGGTGCTCGCTCCAGGAGGATGGATTCTGGGACACCAGGCAGCGCAGGCAGGTCTCCAGTTCTTGATTTAGGCGCTCTGTCTGGCCGTTAGACTCCGGATGATATCCAGACGAGAGACTGACCGTGGCACCGATGAGGCTGCAGAACTCCTTCCAGAAGCGTGACACAAACTGGGGGCCCCGGTCGGAGACAATATCCTTAGGGAAACCATGAAGCCGAAACACATTCTGCATCATGACCTCCGCCGTTTCCTTAGCTGAGGGCATCTTTGGCAGAGCAATGAAATGTGTCATTTTGGAAAATCTGTCCACTACCGTGAGAACTGTGGTTTTACCTCTAGAGAGGGGCAGGCCAGTGACGAAGTCCATGGAGATCTCTGACCAGGGCCTGTTGGGAATAGGGAGTGGTTGTAATAACCCTATTCGCGACCTGGAAGAGGTCTTGTTTCGAGCGCAGATAGGGCACGCCTCCACATACTCCTTCACCTCCTTCTCCATGGATGTCCACCAGAAACGTTGTTTAACAATGAACATAGTTCTCTTGACTCCGGGGTGACAGGTGAGCAGCGAAGTGTGAGCCCAGTGGATCACCTGTGGTCGCTCGGCCTCCTGAACAAAAATCCGGTTAGGCGGGCAACCCCTTGGTGCAGGAGCTCCAGCATTGGCACGTATTACCTCCTTCTCTACTGGCCAAGTCAGCGCTCCTACCACCCGGTTCAATGGGATGATGGGTTCCGGCTCCTTGGCTGCAGGCACAGGGTCAAACAGACGGGACAGAGCGTCAGGCTTGACATTCTGAGACCCCGGCCTGTAGGAAAGAACAAAGTCAAAACGGTTGAAAAACAAGGTCCACCTAGCCTGGCGGGAGTTCAGTCTTTTGGCCTTTCTGATGTACTCCAGGTTCTTGTGATCGGTCCAGACCACAAAAGGATGCTCGGCTCCCTCCAACCAATGCCTCCACTCTTCCAACGCTAACTTCACGGCCAGCAACTCACGGTTTCCCACGTCATAATTTCTCTCTGCCGGGGAGAGCTTCCTGGACAGGAAGGCGCAGGGGTGAAGTTTGTTGTCCTTCTGTTGTTGCTGGGAGAGGACCGCTCCCACCCCCTCGTTGGAGGCATCCACTTCCACCACGAACTGGCGAGTGGGATCCGGCATGGTAAGTATGGGGGCAGTGGTGAACATCTCTTTCAGCCGAGAAAAAGCCTCCTCAGCCTGAGGAGACCACACAAAAGGCACCTGAGGGGACGTGAGGACATGAAGAGGGGCTGCAATAGCGCTGAAGCTCCGCACAAAACGTCTGTAAAAATTAGCAAAGCCTAAAAACTGCTGCACTTTTTTGCGAGAGTCAGGGGTAGGCCAACAAGCTACTGCGCTAACCTTCTCTGGGTCCATCATAACCTGACCTGGGGAAATGATGAAGCCCAAAAAAGTGACTGTTTCCACATGAAATTCACACTTTTCAGCTTTGACAAACAACTTATTTTGGAGCAGTTTCTGTAGAACCAGGCGGACATGTTGTTTGTGGGTGTGAAGGTCAGGGGAGTAGATCAGAATGTCGTCCAGATAAACAAAAACGAAACGGTTCAGAAACTCCCTCAACACGTCGTTGATCATAGCCTGGAAGACTGCAGGAGCGTTTGACAATCCAAACGGCATGACCAGGTATTCATAATGTCCTGAAGGGGTGTTAAAACCCGTCTTCCATTCATCGCCCTCCCTGATCCTGACCAAATGATAGGCGTTCCGCAGGTCTAATTTGGTGAAAACCTTGGCTTCCTGAAGCTGCTCGAAAGCGGACGAGATGAGAGGGAGGGGGTACCGGTTTTTAACCGTAATGTCTTTGAGAGGTGAGTAGTCGATACAGGGCCTAAGAGACCCATCCTTTTTGCCCACGAAAAAAAAACCTGCCCCTGCTGGGGATGAGGAATGACGAATAAGCCCTGTCTTGAGGGAGGCATCAATATAGTCCTTCATGGCCTCTTTCTCAGGTCCTGAAATTGCATAAAGTCGACCCTTAGGAATGGGAGACCCGGCAATCAAGTCAATAGCACAGTCATAGGAGCGGTGAGGAGGAAGAGCCAGAGCTTTGGACTTACTAAAAACTTCACTAAGGTCGTGGTAGCAGGAAGGAACTGAAAGTACATCCGGAAGATATATTTTTGGGACTGTATCCTGCCTAACACTCCCAGTGTTACATCCCCTGTCAATCTCTGCTACCTGCTTACAACAGAGATCAATGCAATTCTTTCCCCACCCCTCCACCCTCCCAGATTGCCAATCTATGTGAGGGTTATGAAGTTTCAACCAGGGAAAACCCAAAATGAGTGGATGTTGGGCTGAGTTAAATAAGTGAAAAGACATTGTCTCATGGTGGTTATCATTACATCTTACTTCTAAAGGCTCCGTTTGGTGAGTCACTTTAAACAACAGCCGCCCATCGAGAGCACTCGCTTCAAGAGGCTGGGGTAGAGGTTTAGTTTTTATGTCCCATTTCTTAACTAAACCCCAATCCATAAGACTTTCGTCCGCCCCTGAGTCAATGAGAACACCATGAGTAACTACATTGTCTCTGATTTTTACCTGGATCCGGGTCAGGGTGCGAGGAGGAAAGTCAGAGGAAGAGATCCGGCTCACCAACGTACTCCTCTTCATTGGTGAGCCTCCTCTTTTACCGGACAAGCCGCTTGTGGGTGTCCGCGCTGCCCGCAGTAGAAACACAGACCTTCCTTGAATCGACGCTGACGTTCTGCCAGCGACAGCTTGGCGCGGCCCAACTGCATTGGCTCCTCCACGGAGCCAGGGGGCGCTGTTGTCCGGAACGCAGGTGGTGAGGGGTGACGGGGCCTCCAAGAAGAAGTAATATCCAGCGGCGAGCGTCTCCTCTGGAGAGGTGGATCAACCGCATCCTTGGATTTATTCCTTCTCCTCTCCGTCAAACGATTGTCTATACGTAAGGCCATGGATATGACAGAGTCCAAATCAGCGGGCAGATCGAGAGGCGCCAGCTGGTCTTGTAAAGAATCCGAGAGACCGCTGACGAAAGCGTCAAACAATGCAGCGGAGTTCCAGCCGCTGTCGGCTGCCTTAGTCCGGAACTCGATGGCGTAGTCAGCCACACTCCGCTGATGTTGTCGCAGCTTGATCAGAGCTGCCCGGCGTGGTTTGATCGAAGGTCTTCCTCATAGTGTCTATGAAGTTTTCCAGAGACCCGCAGATAGGCGAGCCTCGGGACCATTCTGCCGTGGCCCACGCTGCTGCTCGGCCGGAGAGATGAGAGATCATAAAAGCCACTTTGGAAATGTCCGTGGGAAAAGCAGCCGGTTGGTGGTGATAGTGTAACTCACACTGCACGATGAACGGCCGGCAGCCTTCTGAGTCCCCGGAGTACCTTTCGGGTGGAGCCAGACGCATGGAAGCACTGTGCGGCTCAGTAACCCGGTTGGGATCGAATCCGGTCACCGCTGGAACCGGAGGAGTCGTAGGAGGAGAAACAGCCTGCAGGTGAGTGAGCACACGCTGAACCTCTGCTGCCAGTAGATTAACTTGGGTCGTCAACGATGTTTGTAGTTCCCCCTGGCTGCTGGTTAGATCCTGCACTCCCTGCTGCATGGTGGCCATACGCTCCTCTTGTTGCCCAAGACGTTGGCCCTGAGAACGGATAGCGTTCTTAATCTGATCTGAGTCGGCTGAGTTCATTTTGATGGTCAGTTCGTACTGTCAAGGGGGGAACACTGAGGCATGAACTCAATTGCACGACTCAAAACTCAGACTCAGATAGCGTTTCAAAATAAAGACTTTACTGGAATTTGCACAGTAATAAAACAAGGAAAACAAAACCACTCTTTCGAGGAAAACTATAATGCGATCTATAGCATAGGTCCGTGAAAGGTCCGTGAAAAGATCCGTGAGGTAAGCCGATACGTGGTCTTCGAGAGACAACGAACTGACAATTAACAGGAGGGGGCTAACACAATATATACACAGGTAAAGGGGACACAGTTGGAAACAATCAGGGCGGGGAAAATAATCAAGGACGCAGGAGACAGAAAAGGGGCGGGGAGCGTGGAGGCCTGAAATGAGAGGAAGAAATAATTAAGGGTATAGACATAAAGCACAAGACAAAGGGACATGACAACTCTAACATAAAGAATAAACTTTCACAATAAGTTTCTTGGACATGACAAGCTGTAGATTCTCTGTCTAGTCAGAGCCATATATTGTATAATTGATGCTTTCAGTTTTCAGTCTAATTAATTCAATCCAAGTCAATGGAACACTCACAAGATGTCACCAAAATCACACTGTCCCTTTAAAATCTTTCAGAAAATGATGTAAGTGTATCGAATTATATCGAATCGTATCGTTGGCTGAATATCGTGATATATATCGTATTGTGAGCTGAATATCGTGTATCGTATCGTGAGATTAGTGTATCGCTACAGCCCTAGCAAGCAGGTGGTGCCCATTAGTTGATTAGCTACCTCCTGCATGCTGATTGGTCCACCTGAGGAGACAGGAGCATATTAAGCGGCAGCCGTGCAGTTCCTCGGCCGCTCTCGCTGACTCCACTTCTCCTTCTCCCATCGCGGCGCTTTTTGATAATTTGTTCTATGGTGTTGTGAGCGCACTTTGGTATCGTTTGTCCTTCTCCTCTGGCTGGGGGCCAGTGTCACTTTACCTGTCTTTGCGAGACAGTTTATGTTCTCAGGAGTGCAAACCCTTTTCTTTTCTTTTCCCTTTTGGATCGATCGTGTTCTCATGTTTATGGTAGTGTAGGTAAGAAGCCTGTATATTGATTTTCTCGGTTCGGGATGATATTCTGATTTGTAAGGTTTGTTTCTTTTTTGTTGCTTTTGCTTCTCCTGTTTTTGTATATATTTGGTAAATACATTTACCAAACGCTTTCTCTGACTCGGTGTCTGTGTTCTTGGGAGTGGGAAGAGTGGGGAGAGTGCAAATGTTGTGCTGCGCCTAGGTTCCCCTAGACCTGGGCGTAACACAGGTTGATCGGGACATCCCTACTTTGAATCGTCCATGTCCATTCAAAACGGCAGCTAACAACGTTGCTGTGACTACGTCCACTTCTTATTGACGGTCTATGATCAACACAGACCAGTCTCCCCTGAGTGACAGTAACAGCAGTTTAAATATGATGCAGTTGTTTTGGCTTTTCTGGCATCTGCTGCTTCGTTCATGCTTCATCACAGCAAATACACAATGAAGACAGGTGTTCAGCTCCTCCCAGTTCCCCCAGTGTGTTACCTGTGGTCGGGGGTGTCCAGTCACCAGACACTGCAGCTCCAGAGTCTCCTCCTCTTTGATGGTGTAGACCCGCTCGCTGTAGCGCTCCTCCTCCACGTTACAGGCCTTACCTGAGTGCACGATGCGCACTGTAGGGGGCGCTGTGGACAACAGAGAGACACAGGGTTAAATGCTTTGAACTTAAAGGTCACATATTATGCAAAATCCTCTTCTTCATGTCTCTTCTACATCAACATGTGTCCCCTCTTCTTCATGTCTCTTCTACATCAACATGTGTCCCCTCTTCTTCATGTCTCTTCTACATCAACATGTGTCCCCTCTTCTTCATGTCTCTTCTACATCAACATGTGTCCCCTCTTCTTCATGTCTCTTTTACATCAACATGTGTCCCCTGTTCTTCATGTCTCTTCTACATCAACATGTGTCCCCTCTTCTTCATGTCTCTTCTACATCAACATGTGTCCCCTCTTCTCCATGTCTCTTCTACATCAACATGTGTCCCCTCTTCTTCATGTCTCTTCTACATCAACATGTGTCCCCTCTTCTTCATGTCTCTTCTACATCAACATGTGTCCCCTCTTCTTCATGTCTCTTCTACATCAACATGTGTCCCCTCTTCTTCATGTCTCTTCTACATCAACATGTGTCCCCTCTTCTCTATGTCTCTTCTACATCAACATGTGTCCCCTCTTCTCCATGTCTCTTCTACATCAACATGTGTCCCCTGTTCTTCATGTCTCTTCTACATCAACATGTGTCCCCTCTTCTTCATGTCTCTTCTACATCAACATGTGTCCCCTCTTCTCCATGTCTCTTCTACATCAACATGTGTCCCCTCTTCTCCATGTCTCTTCTACATCAACAAGTGTCCCCTCTTCTTTATGTCTCTTCTAAATCAACATGTGTCCCCTCTTCTTCATGTCTCTTCTACATCAACATGTGTCCCCTCTTCTTCATGTCTCTTCTACATCAACATGTGTCCCCTCTTCTCCATGTCTCTTCTACATCAACATGTGTCCCCTCTTCTTCATGTCTCTTCTACATCAACATGTGTCCCCTCTTCTTCATGTCTCTTCTACATCAACATGTGTCCCCTCTTCTCCATGTCTCTTCTACATCAACATGTGTCCCCTCTTCTTCATGTCTCTTCTACATCAACATGTGTCCCCTCTTCTTCATGTCTCTTCTACATCAACATGTGTCCCCTCTTCTCCATGTCTCTTCTACATCAACATGTGTCCCCTCTTCTTCATGTCTCTTCTACATCAACATGTGTCCCCTCTTCTTCATGTCTCTTCTACATCAACATGTGTCCCCTCTTCTTCATGTCTCTTCTACATCAACATGTGTCCCCTCTTCTCCATGTCTCTTCTACATCAACATGTGTCCCCTCTGTGGAAAGAGACTCTGAAAGTTTCAGGAACAAAGATTCTCTCTCTTTTTTATCCATTTCTATAAAAACCTGTCTGAAAATGAGCTGATCAGATTTTAGCCACTTGATGATGTCATAACGATGTTTTGGCTTGTGCAACCCCCCCCCCCGAGAGAATCAGCACTTTTGAAACAGGGCTGAGACAGAGGGGATCATGGGTAATGCTGCAATGATCTGTTTGGTGTTTTTCAGCCAAACACTTCAGAGACATGTTTTGTATCCGAGTCATATCATATATTGATGAAAAACAGCTTAATAGGGGACCTTTAAGAGTCTTTTTCTACCCCTCACTCAACTATTTCTATTAAAGTGATCCATTTAAAAGATGTATGCGTATAACTGTATTTCTCTGTACCTTCTATATATACACACGGCGGTATGTATTACATAACAGTAAAAGTCAACCGGCTCCCCCAGCAAAAGCCTTTCAGTTCTATCTCCTTTAAACTATTGATGTGACTAAAACACACAAATACAACGTTTATTTCTATTTTTAAAGAGGCCTATCATGCTTTTTTGGCATTTCCCTTTCCTTAAGTGTTTTATATACACATAGGTTTTTGTGAATGCAAATGGTCTGCAAAGGATACTTCCGGAACATAGTGACATCACTATGAAACAACTGCGGTCCTATTGGCTAGTGCCAGTGTTAATTTCGTCAACGAAAACTATGACGAAAAATGATCGTCAACGACCTTTTTTACATGACTAAGACGAGACGATGACGAGCTAAAAATAGATTCTTGATAACGAAAACTATGACGAAATGTATATTTAGTTTTCGTTGACGAGACGAGACGGGACTAAGGTGTTAATGGTGGACTAACAGACATTCAAAATGCAGAATATTTTCCCCCCAGTGTCCGTCTTGTCTGTCAAAATGCATCTTACATTTCAAACTCGCAATATCATTATTTCCGCTCTCTTCACTCCAGAAGAGCGATCTCCCTGTGTCTCTCTGTGTAGTTTTCGTCGACTAAAACTAGACTAAAACTACGAAGGATAGGAATGACTAAAAATGTGACTAAAACTAGTAATAACCATTTTCGTCTAAAGACTAAGATTAAATCTAAAACAGCTGCCAAAATTAACACTGGCTAGTGCTCTGACACATTGTACGTGATTAAAGTAGAGACACTACATACTGATATACACCTGAACATCAGCAGGAGAGGACTCTTTAAAGTAGAGACACTACATACTGATATACACCTGAACATCAGCAGGAGAGGAGGACTCTTTAAAGTAGAGACACTACATACTGATATACACCTGAACATCAGCAGGAGAGGACTCTTTAAAGTAGAGACACTACATACTGATATACACCTGAACATCAGCAGGAGAGGACTCTTTAAAGTAGAGACACTACATACTGATATACACCTGAACATCAGCAGGAGAGGAGGACTCTTTAAAGTAGAGACACTACATACTGATATACACCTGAACATCAGCAGGAGAGGACTCTTTAAAGTAGAGACACTACATACTGATATACACCTGAACATCAGCAGGAGAGGACTCTTTAAAGTAGAGACACTACATACTGATATACACCTGAACATCAGCAGGAGAGGACTCTTTAAAGTAGAGAAACTACATACTGATATACACCTGAACATCAGCAGGAGAGGAGGACTCTTTAAAGTAGAGACACTACATACTGATATACACCTGAACATCAGCAGGAGAGGACTCTTTAAAGTAGAGACACTACATACTGATATACACCTGAACATCAGCAGGAGAGGACTCTTTAAAGTAGAGACACTACATACTGATATACACCTGAACAACAGCAGGAGAGGACTCTTTAAAGTAGAGACACTACATACTGATATACACCTGAACATCAGCAGGAGAGGAGGACTCTTTAAAGTAGAGACACTACATACTGATATACACCTGAACATCAGCAGGAGAGGACTCTTTAAAGTAGAGATACTACATACTGATATACACCTGAACATCAGCAGGAGAGGACTCTTTAAAGTAGAGACACTACATACTGAGATACACCTGAACATCAGCAGGAGAGGACTCTTTAAAGTAGAGACACTACATACTGATATACACCTGAACATCAGCAGGAGAGGACTCTTTCAAGTAGAGACACTACATACTGATATACACCTGAACATCAGCAGGAGAGGACTCTTTAAAGTAGAGACACTACATACTGATATACACCTGAACATCAGCAGGAGAGGACTCTTTAAAGTAGAGACACTACATACTGATATACACCTGAACATCAGCAGGAGAGGACTCTTTAAAGTATAGACACTACATACTGATATACACCTGAACATCAGCAGGAGAGGACTCTTTAAAGTAGAGACACTACATACTGATATACACCTGAACATCAGCAGGAGAGGACTCTTTAAAGTAGATACACTACATACTGATATACACCTGAACATCAGCAGGAGAGGACTCTTTAAAGTAGAGACACTACATACTGATATACACCTGAACATCAGCAGGAGAGGACACTTTAAAGTAGAGACACTACATACTGATATACACCTGAACATCAGCAGGAGAGGACTCTTTAAAGTACAGACACTACATACTGATATACACCTGAACATCAGCAGGAGGCGACTCTTTAAAGTAGAGACACTACATACTGATATACACCTGAACATCAGCAGGAGAGGACTCTTTAAAGTAGAGACACTACATACTGATATACACCTGAACATCAGCAGGAGAGGACTCTTTAAAGTAGAGACACTACATACTGATATACACCTGAACATCAGCAGGAGGCGACTCTTTAAAGTAGAGACACTACATACTGATATACACCTGAACATCAGCAGGAGAGGACTCTTTAAAGTAGAGACACTACATACTGATATACACCTGAACATCAGCAGGAGAGGACTCTTTAAAGTAGAGACACTACATACTGATATACAGCTGAACATCAGCATAATTGGGCCTCTGTAATAATCCTATGTGCCAGATTGGTTTGAGCTCCAGTTTTGGCCTTATTTTCTGAACAATTTGTCAGCAAGTCATTTTGAAATGAACCGTTGATTAATCTGTATTTTAAAGTTGTTTAACAAGGCAGATGAAGAAGGAACAAGGACTGATGTTACTTGTATTCAACAGCAAACTTTTAGACTTTACAGGCACTACAGATCAGAGCATCTCCTTCTACTTAGAATGTTGGGAGTTAGTTCCCGTGTGTAGGTGACCTTTGAGCTCAAACCAGCTGGAATATTTCGGGTCAAGTTTGAGGCTAAACACAGTCTGTCTGGAGCCGTTCAGCTAATTAAAGTTCTGAAATTATAAATGAGAATCAGAGGAAAAGGTCGGCCGGAAAGTAACCTTCAATTGACAGGAGGTTTGGTGTTTTTGGGAGCGGCAGACTGGACCACTAACCCTGATCTAGAGTCAGCCGCGGCCTGCAGGTATTGGTGTTAGCGAGAGAGTTACTCAGAGTTTGTGTGTGAGCAGCTGCGAGGCATCGCACATGTTGTACCACTTGTTTTTTATTTTTACACGCCTCTATTTTTGCCTGACCTGCCTGCATCTGTGAGATTACAGTATTCTGACTGGTGGGCGAGTCTCTGCCCAAACACTGAAGCTCACCACCTACCGCTGAGTATCTTTAATTCAACACTCAACTCCAGATCTCTCCCTGGAAACTGAAACCATATCAGCTACTCTCTCCTTCTTTAACCCACTGCAGGGATACAAGTTATTATTAGAAGGCTTAGTTGAACTCTCAATTCTGATTGGTCAATCTGGACATTCATCGGTCTGTTTTTTCTTGATAACAGGCCACTCTGATCAAGGGACTATGTGCAGTCATATCAATCCACAGAAAGATGTAGCCCGGCAAACACATTGGTTTTCTCCATCAAAAAACACCATGGAATACTTTTTGAATATAATTTTTTATATAACTAAATAGTGTAATTATGATGGCTAAACTGTCCCCATTAAGGTAAAGAAAAACAGTGCAGGAGAAGGAAAGAGGTTACTAGACAGAGCGCTGGACGTGAGATAAACCAACAGAAGAAGACAGACAGGAAGTAAACACTAAGGGGAACAGAAAAGAAGACAGACAGGAAGAACAAGAAGTCCACTTTAATAGAGAGGTGAAGCCCCGCCCATCTACTTCCGGCCCATGGGACCTTATTTCGGAAAAATTATGTATGGAAGTCAATGGAGAGAGAAAACGTATCTTTCGATCCCGTTTGAATTGTGCCACGAATTACACATATGATGTTTGTCAATCTTAAAAAATAATTTCCGTGTCAAAAAAGTCACAGTTTGTCTTAAAACTGTTGAAATATAAGACTATGAAAAATACTCAACTAGAAAGACTACAAATCCCAGAGTCCCGGTCCCGCATGCTGGCTCTTATGGAACCGACTAACTCCCCTTGTGTGTGTGTACAGCTCTCAACATGCCCAGACTTGGAGTGATTTTCACCTCTTTTAATACTTTCCGCCTCATTCTGAAAGAAAGAAGTGAAATGTGCCAACGTGACGGCCGTCTGGGTGTGTGGTGCGGGACGGGAGATGTAGTTAATTGAGCAGTTTCACACAAAAAATGTGTTACTTCACAGTTTTACGACAAATCTTTTTTTTTTTGACTTACAAAATGATCTTTTAAATTGACAAACATCATATGTGTAATTCAAACGGGATCCAAAGATAATCTTTCTCTCTCCATTGACTTCAATACATGATTTTTCAGAAATAGGGTCCCATGGAGGAAAGGGAGGGACTTCGCCTCTCTATATGGATTTAACATGAGGGCTGTCTTCAGAGGAGGAAACGTTTGTTAATTAAAGATAAAACAGCTGAGAGAGAGTATCTGGAAGAGAAGAAGAGGAGGCGACAAGAACATAAGACAGGAGTTCCAAGAAATCAGATAAATGAGGAGAGGGCGATGAAAACAGGAGGAGAGCAGAGAAGGAGAACAAGGTTCTGAAGAAGGGAAGGAGAACAAGGTTCTGAAGAAGGGAAGGAGAACGAGAGAGGTTTCTCAATACTCAAATTTCCCCTCCTCGACTCCTCGACTCCTCGACTCCTCGGTCCTCCGGTAGTGACCTGGAAATTAATTTCAGCGCGACATTTTGAAGGACATCTCATTTCTCTAAATGCACATCGAGGACCGAGCAACGAGCGTCGAGGAGGCTCTCTGGAGGAGCTCTAACCGAGGAGAGAGGAGAGAGGAGAGAGGAGAGAGGAGGCTCTCTGGAGGAGCTCTAACCGAGGAGAGAGGAGAGAGGAGAGAGGAGAGAGGAGGCTCTCTGGAGGAGCTCTAACCGAGGAGACACTGATGAATCCTCCACGGCTCCTCCACGGATGCATTTCCGGGAACGGTGGAGGCGTGACGCACGGCCGGACTTATCTCAGCCAATCACAGCTCTGCATGCATCCCCTGGATATTATTTTAGTAACTGCTTTCATGGCGACGCGATGTTTACAGTGAGAACAGCTGTGAGGTCCGTGCAGAAAGCAGAGCAGTGTGTAATATATATATATCACTCAGTATAACAGGCCTACTCTCTTTATTTGCTTTAGTTTAGTTGATATCTACAAACAAAGAGTCGATATTTTTCTAAGACCATTTAGTGCTTCACATAATAAAATACACGACGCTGTAGCCTGATTATGCTTTAGGAGCTGAAGGTGTGTGTGTGTGTGGTACAGTGTGTAGGTGTGTGTTGTACAGTGTGTAGGTGTGTGTGTGGTACAGTGTGTAGGTGTGTGTGTGGTACAGTGTGTAGGTGTGTGTGGTACAGTGTGTAGGTGTGTGTGTGGTACAGTGTGTAGGTGTGTGTGTGGTACAGTGTGTAGGTGTGTGTGGTACAGTGTGTAGGTGTGTGTGGTACAGTGTGTAGGTGTGTGTATGGTACAGTGTGTAGGTGTGTGTGGTACAGTGTGTAGGTGTGTGTGTGGTACAGTGTGTAGGTGTGTGTGGTACAGTGTGTAGGTGTGTGTGGTACAGTGTGTAGGTGTGTGTGTGGTACAGTGTGTAGGTGTGTGTGTGTGGTACAGTGTGTAGGTGTGTGTGGTACAGTGTGTAGGTGTGTGTGTGGTACAGTGTGTAGGTGTGTGTGGTACAGTGTGTAGGTGTGTGTGGTGCAGTGTGTAGGTGTGTGTGGTACAGTGTGTAGGTGTGTGTGTTGTACAGTGCGTAGATGCGGCGGACAGACGGGTCTCAGTTGGTTTGGTGTCCTCTGCTTACTTTTAATACTTGTACAACTTTTGGCCCGTCATTTAAATTCCCCATTTCAGCGACCAGAGAGAGGGGGGGGGGGGGGGGGGGGATATATCCAGTCTCTGATTGTGTTACGTTATTATGAGAGTGCTCTCATACTTGTTTGATTCTGAAATTGTATATATAATATATTGTATATATTTATATTTTATATGTGTGTGTACATATGTCGGCATCTGTAGCCTGTTATTGTCTCATTATACCGCACTGTCAATGAATTAAAAGTAAATATATATAAGTGGTCATGAACACATCTGTCCATCACACAGAGGGCTGCTGTGCGTCCTGTCATCATTGATGGAAGTCTCTTTAAAATGACCGCTCAGAGGAGAGGAGTTCTCATTTCTCTAACCGCCTGCTGCTTCCACTCCTCTCTCCTCGGTCCTCCGCTCGCATCTCCTGTGGGCGGCACCAAGTCTCGAGGAAAGGAGTCGAGGATAGGAGTCGAGGAGGGGAAATTTGAGTATTGAGAAACCTCTATGGTTCTGAAGAAGGGAAGGAGGAGTAGAGACATGTTGAGGACGATTTGTTTGTCCTACTTTTTCTCTCCTTTCTATTAATAGACGGTGGGTTTTTTTTGTCGTCCTTTGATGAATCGCTGATGTTTCGTGCTGATGTCATCAAACCCCAAAACACACACGCACATGATCTCACACACACACACCCACACCCACACCCACACCCACCCACCCACACACACACACACACACACACACACACACACACACACACACACACACACACACACACACACACACACGCACATGATCTCACACACACACACCCACACCCACACCCACACCCACACACACACACACACACACACACACACACACACACACACACACACACACACACACACACACACACACACACACACACACACACACACACACACACACACACACACACACACACACACACACACACACACACACACACACACACACCTCTACATAGAACAGCAGTACAAAGTGTAAATAGATGCAGCAAAGATAAGAGTTAGAATAGAACGTTAATAGAGAGATGCAGTGATGATGTTTGTTTGTAGGCAGACCTAAAAAAAATATCAGTGCAAAGACGCTTATGATACTTAAACATTTTGTTCAGCTGGATAATCTCCACATTTGAACGCCATTTTATGATTTTTGAAGCGTAAATGCAATATCCAGAAGCAAAAAGCTAATGTTAGGCTAAAAAAGAAACTACAGCACGGTCACATGACTTCACGTCACCACCGCTAAGCTAAGGGTGGCTAATGTTGGGCTATGAAGGAACTACAGCACGGTCACATGACTTCAAGTCACCACCGCTAAGCTAAAGGAGGCTAATGTTGTGCTATAAAGGAACTACAGCAAGGTCACATGACTTCACGTCACCACCGCTAAGCTAAAGGAGGCTAATGTTGGACTATAAAGGAACTACAGCACGGTCACATGACTTCACGTCACCACCGCTAAGCTAAAGGAGGCTAATGTTGGGCTATAAAGGAACTACAGCACGGTCACATGACTTCAAGTCACCACCGCTAAGCTAAAGGTGGCTAATATACCGAATTTATTCGGTACCGGCCCTTTGGTTCGGAAGTAATCTCTAGTGCTGCGTCGCAGCGTTCGAGTAACATGTTCCTGCAGCCCATGCTCCGGGCAGGGCTGCAGGAACGCAGCGTTCAGTGCAATTTCAACGCGTCATAGAGCGACCAAGTCATTTCATTGGACGAGAGGCATACTATGAGAGCTGGTCACAGGGATGCGTTAAAATTTAGTCAGTCAATTGAGGAACTGTCGAAATGGCGAACGCAGATAAAGTCGAAAATCCTCCAGCATCATTGAAGTCTCCGGTTTGGGAACATTCTGGTTTCGCAGTTACGTACAAGAATGATGGACAAAGACAGGTGGACCGAAGCAAAGCTGTTTGTCGGCATTGTTCAACTACAATTGATTACGCGGCTGGCAATACATCAAAGTTGCACACTCATTTGAAAAGGCATCACCCGAACGTGAGTATCACCGGTACCAAAAGAAAAAAGACTGAAGTGCAAACCCAACTCCCGCTAGCATTTAAGCCTCCACCACTCGCAAAAAGTTTAGACCGAGCCAAAGCTATTACAAACGCCAAATATCCTTATGTTGCCATGGTAGCAAAGCGCTACCTGGCTGTATCTGCTACCTCTGTCCCTAGAGAGGGTGTTCTCCACAGCAGGAGACATTGTTAGTGCCAGCAGATCTGCCCTTTCAGCAAGCAATGTGGACAAGTTCATCTTTCTTTAAAAAAACATGAAAATACAATGATAAGCAAGTCATGATGTCAAACTGTCTGCTTAGGTACGAGTGCAGTACAGTTCAAATACAGATAATTTCAGTTCATCGAAATGCTGCACCTTAATGTTTATTTTATTATATTTTGTATTTATTTGAGTGAATATTCACAGTTTAATAATAATTTAAAAATATATATATATATTTTGTGATAATTTTTTTCTGCTGTACCGAAAACGTACCGAACCGAACCGTGACCTAAAAACTGAGGTACGTACCGAACCGAAATGTTTGTGAACCGTTACACCCCTAACAGCTATAGATTGGATTAACCCTTGTCCTGTTATTTCTATCTGTGTTTGACTGCGGCACACAAAGCTTTTTCAGAGCGCTCAACATGATGTGAGAGCAAAGGTGGATCCTTAACCCTAACCCCTAACATTTTAAACATTATTATAATACACATAAAAGAGGTTTCTCCTTGGTTAACATTAAGGTATTATACAGCAATGTTGTCAAGTTAAAGCAAGAGAATAATATGATGAGCAAACCAGTAGAGTAATATATATTAACATAAGTCATGTTAAAAGTAGCAGACATATAAATAATTACTGCTGAAAGTATATGAGATCAACATGGCATTACCTACTGTATACATGTATTCATATATATATATATATATGTATATATATATATATATATACCTATGAATACATGCACTTCAGTCTTATTTTTGAATTCATCTAATTTTAAATCAGTTGCACGGATGTGTCTGAATAACATGTTTATGTGTTTGATAGACTAGAAGCTGTTGGAATTATTATGTTGGAACTGTTCATCAAGACTTTTGGAAAGCTGGAATTATTTTTGAACTGAACGCGAGGTGTTTTTGGGGTTTTATTTTTACCTCATTATTTTTGATTGGACTGAGAGATGAGATGAATATTTTAACAGAAGGGACAGGAGAGACTTCTGGGACTCTGTTTTAGTTTATTTGTTTTCTCTTTGTGCGAGGAGTGATTGGCTGCTGCTGAGTAGTTCACACACACACACACACACACACACACACACACACACACACACACACACACACACACACACACACACACACACACACACACACACACACACACACACACACACACACACACACACACACACACACACACACACACACACACACACACACACACACACACACACACACACACACACAAACAGAAAGAGGGGTGTGTAAGTAAAGTAACACATCCCAATCACACCTCATAGTCTGGCGCTCACACACACACACACACACACACACACACACACACACACACACACACAGAAAGAGGGGTGTGTAAGTAAAGTAACACATCCCAATCACACCTCATAGTCTGGCGCTCACACACACACACACACACACACACACACACACACACACACACACTAACAGAAAGAGGGGTGTGTAAAGTAACACATCCCAATCACACCTCATAGTCTGACACACACACACACACACACACACACACACACACACACACACACACACACACACACACACACACACACACACACACACACACACACACACACACACACACACACACACACACACACACACACACACACACACACACACACACACACACACACACACACACACACACACACACACACACAACTCCAGATTGCATTATTGAAATTCAAAGAGGATCATATGAACAGCTGTGATTATGTGTAAATGTTTTTTGTGATTTCTGTCATAGAATCAGAATACTTGATTTATTCCGGGGGAATTGGGCTTTGTGACAGTTGCTCCATTTTAAAATGGAATTACAAGTAAGAAAAAGAAAAAATAATAAATAAATAATAAATAATCATAAGATTTCAAAGAATGATTGTGAATAAAAATAAGACGTTAAAGCATAATGTCCAATAAAAGATCAAATAAAATAAAATAATTATATAAAATCAAGAAGTTGTGAATGAGATGCATATCTATCTACGTCTAAAGTGAACACCAAATCATTGTCAGTTTTTTGGTGGATACAACAAGTGAAAATGTGTTGATTGCATTCGTCTCAGCACCTACTGTAGCCCTGGGCATTTTTAGAAACGATTAATCAAGAAAATAATCTACAGCTTGAGTACTTTACTATTTCCATTGTTCTCCTCCTCCACATATCAGAGGAACATTGTGTATGTTTCTCTACACCTGGCTCAATGCTCTTCCATGTATTTGTTAGTTTTAGGATATTATTAAACTCTTTGTAAATATAAATTATAATACTATGAAATTATTCTGAGTCTTTTTTACTGTTGATACTTTTGGGCTTTTACTTGTAATGGAGTCAGTGGTGCAGTGACGAGTCCTATAACCCGGAAGTGAGTCAGCATTTCACCACTTCCTGTTCCCTCGTCTCAGAGCCAATGGGATCTCTCTATAGGATGTTGGAAAATAGCTGGAAATCAGGTCTGTGGTTGAGACAGAGTCAAGACACAGATCACGTTTTGTTCTACGACATTAAATCCATCAGCAGTGACCCCACTGGTGATTTCTGAAGAGTGGACGTGTCTGAAAAACGATGGTTGTTACCAAGTGGCTGAATAGGACTACAGAAGTCGTGGAGGCCGTTGTACGTCATTACGCCGAACACGTAAACACTCCTCTAAGTTAGTTTCTGTTCTGCTTGAAAGCAAGTCCCTGCCTCCTGCAGACTGTTCAAACAAACGCTTCAACTCGTACCATTTAGAATCTGTCTGTTTGAATATGGATCTGAAGTTGGCGTGACGTTGAAGTCGTGCTGCTGGACTCGGCTGTAGTTCCTTTAGCATAACGTTAGCATTTAGCTTCTGGACATTAGATTTATGATTAGAACTTTATAAAAGTAGGGAAGACATGTGGAGATTATCCGGCTGAACAAAACGTGCATTTATCGAAAAGGTTCGTTTTCCACAGACCTTATTTCCAGCTATTTTCCAAAACCCTCTGGAGAAATCCCGTTGCTTTTTTGTCGAGGGAACCGGCAGCTTACTTCCGGGTAAATACGTCATCCCTGCTCCGCTCTATTTAACATTACATCTCATTTGTTAGACGCTTTTATCCAAAGCGACTAACAAACATTCAGTACTGTGGACAATCCCCACAGGAGCAATTTGAGGTGAAGTGTCTCAGGGACACGACGACATGCTGACTGCAGTGGGACTCGAACTTGCTACCCCCTGATTCGTAGTCCAGCACACTACCCACTGAGCCACAGCCTCCCTTTCATTTAAATTCATAGTAATTCTACTTTCACTTAAAATAAGGATGTGAAGACTTGCAGACCCTCCACTAAGTTTTAGTCGGGGGTCCTATATTCAAATAAAACTATAACTAAAGTGAAATCGAATCCTCCGCACACTCTTGTTTTAGAAACAAGTTCAGGCTCATATGAATGACTCGTTCTGAGAAACAGAAACAAAGGGAACATTACAGAAAGCTTAGTGTGACGGAAGGAGAAGAGGCAGCTTCCCATCTGTATTCCCCTCTCCCCCTCCATCCTCTGATCCCGTTCCGGCTCAGGTGTTTTCCATTTCCCCCCCTAAAACCAGGTATTAGTCTAATCCCCGCGCTCTCTGCAGCGCCACAAACACTTCACCTCCTAATAAGTGATGAATCCTGCCTGAACCCTGCAGACCGGCTGATCCCGCTCCTCCAGCCGCGGAATACAAAACACACAACACACCTCCTAAACTCAGGAATTACACCGCCCGGTGACAATCACCGCGAAAGCAGGAATTAGATCCAATCCTCTTGGATAAACTGTTGCAGGTGAGAGCAGCAGGTGAGTCCAAACCAAACATAAGAGACACAAAACCAAACACAGGAGAGAAGAGGGACGGCAAAGAGGCAAAGCAACTGAAGATAATCAAAGATAACAAAACAATACATAATTTTACGTTCTGTTGTATCTTATACTATTTGACATGTACATAGTCTACTTATGTCGGCATTCGCACTTTTCTTGCACTACTCATGTATTTTTTCTTGTTATGTCTTATGTATAATGTGTGTTACGCTGCTGAGAGATTGTAATTGCCAATAACTACGCTGTAGATATTGTGCATATGACCAAGATGCGTTTAAATCTTGAAAAGCAACCAGAAATGTCCACTAAGGCTAAACAACTCTAAAGTGTGTGTGTTCTTCTCCTCAGTAGGAATGGTGTTGGAGCCTTTTGCATCACGGTGCCCAGGGGCCCAGTTACCCATAATCCACCATGGCCTTAAATTCTAAAATATAATAACACCAGCTCACAACATTCCCTTTATCAGGCGCTGATCTGGGAGCCATGCGGGTTTCAATATAAAATAAAGTAAAAACAGTAGCAGGTCTCAGATCAGTATCAGCTTGTACTCTTCAGACCTGCAGCACATTCTCTCACACACACACACACACACACACACACACACACACACACACACACACACACACACACACACACACACACACACACACACACACACACACACACACACACACACACACACACACACACACACACACACACACACACACACACACACACACACACACACACACACATCAAACAGAGAGGATATTTGTCTTCAGGGTCTCTGAGTCTCACCTGCTCTGCTGCTGAACATCAGGACAGAGATAAACTGCCCTAAAGAGCTTAAAGCAGTCCGAGGAGAAACCCTCTCATGTGCTGCGTGACTCATCTGAAGCTCCACTCATTAACTAACCATCAGCAGACCTGAGATCAGCTGATCCTGGACAACAGGGCTGTTACACTTCCTGCTTACAGATGTGTTGGGAAAATACTGAATGTACTCTTCCAAAGTGATCAGTTGCTGACTGGTAAAGTCAGACAACAGTATAAGTCTTTGAATTCCCAAATGTCATCCTGATATTTTGAAGATGCC
>NC_136905.1:82662386-82710557 GCF_949606895.1 Notothenia rossii | reverse complement strand
CTACAGCAAGGTCACATGACTTCACATCACCACCGCTAATCTAAAGGTGTCTAATGTTGGGCTATAAAGGAACTACAGCAAGGTCACATGACTTCACATCACCACCGCTAAGCTAAAGGTGGCTAATGTTAGGCTAAAAATGAAACTACAGCACGGTCACATGACTTCACGTCACCACAGCTAAGCTAAAGGGGGCTAATGTTGGCTATAAAGGAACTACAGCACGGTCACATGACTTCACGTCACCACCGCTAAGCTAAAGGGGGCTAATGTTGGGCTATAAAGGAACTACAGCACGGTCACATGACTTCACGTCACCACCGCTAAGCTAAAGGGGGCTATGTTGGGCTATAAAGGAACTACAGCACGGTCACATGACTTCACATCACCACCGCTAAGCTAAAGGGGGCTAATGTTGGGCTATAAAGGAACTACAGCACGGTCACATGACTTCACATCACCACCGCTAAGCTAAAGGGGGGCTAATGTTGGGCTATAAGGAACTACAGCACGGTCACATGACTTCATGTCACCACCGCTAAGCTAAAGGTGGCTAATGTTGGGCTATAAAGGAACTACAGCACGGTCACATGACTTCACATCACCACCGCTAAGCTAAAGGGGGCTAATGTTGGGCTATAAAGGAACTACAGCACGGTCACATGACTTCACGTCACCACCGCTAAGCTAAAGGGGGCTAATGTTGGGCTATAAAGGAACTACAGCACGGTCACATGACTTCACGTCACCACCGCTAAGCTAAAGGCGGCTAATGTTGGGCTATAAAGGAACTACAGCACGGTCACATGACTTCACGTGACCACCGCTAAGCTAAAGGTGGCTAATGTTGGGCTATAAAGGAACTACAGCACGGTCACATGACTTCACATCACCACCGCTAAGCTAAAGGCGGCTAATGTTGGGCTATAAAGGAACTACAGCACGGTCACATGACTTCACGTCACCACCGCTAAGCTAAAGGCGGCTAATGTTGGGCTATAAAGGAACTACAGCACGGTCACATGACTTCACGTGACCACCGCTAAGCTAAAGGTGGCTAATGTTGGGCTATAAAGGAACTACAGCACGGTCACATGACTTCACATCACCACCCGCTAAGCTAAAGGCGGCTAATGTTGGGCTATAAAGGAACTACAGCACGGTCACATGACTTCACATCACCACCGCCTAAGCTAAAGGTGGCTAATGTTGGGCTATAAAGGAACTACAGCACGGTCACATGACTTCACGTCACCACCGCTAAGCTAAAGGCGGCTAATGTTGGACGTGATGACGTTTAGTCGTCTCCTTTAGACACTTGATAGCAACATCTTTTTTAAGGACACATAGAAGCTTCAGACATTCACCAGTAGGGAGTTTTTTTTCTGACGTTTTTATCGTAGAACAAAATGTGAATATCTCTCTCGTATGGGACTCCATTCCTGCACCACTCCATGGAAACGTTCATATTCACATTAGTGGGACACAAAAGAAAAAACTGCACTATGTTGTTAAACTTCATGGCCATGTCTGTGCGGCAGCTGTGGCTCAGTGGCTAGAGTGCTGGACTTCGAATTAGGGGGTAGCTAGTTCGAGTCCCACTGCAGTCAGCATGTCGTTGTGTCCCTGGCAAGAACACTCAAAATTGCCTCCTGTGGAGATTGTACTGAGTATATGTAAGATCGCTTTGGATAAAAGCGTCTAACAAGTGACATGTAATGTGCAGTATCTTGAGAGAATTGAACCTTGAGATGGAGCAAAGAGGCAGAGGCAGAGGCAGAGAGATGGAGAGACGGAGCAGAGAGATGGAGAGACGGAGCAGAGAGATGGAGACGGGGAGATCGAGCAGAGAGATGGAGACGGGGAGATCGAGCAGAGAGACGGAGCAGGTGAAACACAGTTACATTCATTACTGGCGCAGTTCCCTCTCTGCTCACGCTTCCATGTTTTGTTCTTATTGTTTATGATGACATTACTGAACTCAATCATGTTACAGTGACTAAAGAGACAAACAACAGCTGTGTGAAGACTGACAGCTGATTCTGCAGTTACCTAGCAACAGCAAGGCTGTGATGGGATGGAAACGCTCTGCCTTGTGTTTGAGGCTGTGACACAGAGACAGGTTGGAGGTTCAATTCCCTCCAAAGCTCAGCAAGATGAGCGAGGCACAAACATTTGTATAGCTTC
Source organism: Notothenia rossii (assembly GCF_949606895.1). Taxonomy (NCBI): domain Eukaryota; kingdom Metazoa; phylum Chordata; class Actinopteri; order Perciformes; family Nototheniidae; genus Notothenia; species Notothenia rossii. The sequence goes on along the minus strand of NC_136905.1, from coordinate 82,708,370 downwards.
AGTCACTGCACAGGGGCCTTCCAGAAGTCACCATGTCACTCTGAACAAACTCATGAATGTAGCATAGTGGATCAATATAGCAGAAACACACAGCATGTGACCAAGACAACTTCTGAGTCTCCATGCGACATGTTGGCTCTTTTGGTGGAGGCTACAGCTACCATCTTACATCCTATAATAGTATTTCTGAATGCTTTGGCTATATCTCCATACCTCATTCATTTGAAAATCTAATAATTAAATTGACTGAGCAAGGAGGGCTTGATTTGATGTGAAGCAGCGTTTTCTATGATCGGCGCATACCATATTAAAACACATTTCTGTACAACCCAGGTCCAATTGAACCCCTGCTGTTGATAGGCGGGTAAATGTGTGACATGTTTTTTTGTGTGGGTTTGTGACAGGGAAAGAGCAGGAAGAGCAAAAACGCTAAAGCTCAATGTCTCATGCAAGCGGTTTTAAATTAGTGAAACATGTTAATCAATGTTCGCAATATAGTCATTTAATTCCTGACACAGAGCAAGCCGGGATACTTCAAATATATTGGATATTTGGCTAAACTAGATACAAGAACATTTATGAATTGCACAAACTCTCTCCTCAGTGTTTAGTGCAGGGCACCCACCCATGCATTCTTCCAGTTGGTGACCATGTGATGATTTGCTGTTTATATCATCACAAGTTACATAACTGGATTTTCAGAATAACACGCAATAAAAAGTTTCTGGGAAATGGTTGTTAAGATAATCTATAATGAAAAATGTGTTATTCATTTAGTTTACAGGAAAAAGGCCCATCTATAGGTATTCAGCTGAAGTCTACACCAGCAGTTGAATGCATTAGCATGTGTGCTAGCTGCTAGGTCATAGAATCTGGGATCAGAGGAGACAGAGGATGCAACATATATGACTGTATAAGGTTTGAACATCTCTGCCACGTATGCTGTTTCAAGTTATATGTTCTTGTGCGTTTTACGTGTATAAAACATATCAGATTCTCTTGGTCTGGGGGCATTACGCGTTTGGCTGCTGTTGAAGCAACGTGATGTACTTTTTTTGTGTGTTTTGTTGCGCAACCAAATAATAATTAATCTCAACTATATCTGTGTTTGTGTTTTATTGATCTCTCTATGTATTATTCTTTCATGTTGTGAGCGATCCAATCCACGACATAGTGATGGGCTTTTTTGGTATTCTATCTGACGTTGTACATTTGAATGTAATCAATGAAAGAATCAGCACAGACTGTGTGTGTCTCTGTGTGATGTGAACCTGTTGAATGGTCCTGATCATCTCCACCTGTTTCCTCTGAGTGTGTCCTCCTTCATGTTTCATCTGCTGGGTGATGCAGGCAGAATCGGCCCGCAGAGCTCACAGGCTGACAGCTTACATAAGCGCAGTGTACTCTGTGTATTATTCTCCAAACATGGCCTTAATCCTCACACTGGGAGAGATACGTCTCCCCAAGGTGGATTTCTGCAGCAGAAGAAGATTCTCTGTGATGCTGCTGCACGTTAACGCTTCCTACCTCTTTGATCTGCGGCGTTATTAAACCCTCAGCTGATCCACACCGACAACACACACATCCAACAACACACACACACACACACACACAACACACACATCCAACAACACACACACATACATCCAGCAACAACACACACATACATCCAATAACACACACATACATCTAACAACACACACATACATCCGTGATCCAACAACACACACACATACAATCCAACAACACACACATACATCCAACAACACACACATACATCCAACAACCACACACATCATACATCCAAAAACACACACACACACACACACACACACACATACATCCAACAATACAACACACATACATCCAACAATACACACACATACATCCAACAACACACACATACATCAACAACACCACACATCATACAACCAACAACACACACACACATACATCCAACAATACACACACATACATCCAACAATACACACACATACATCCAACAACACACACATCATACATCCAACAACACACACATCATACATCCAACAACACACACACACACACACACACATACATCCAACAGTACACACACATACATCCAACAACAATTTGATTTGAGTTTTGCCTATATGTTTTGAATATTGTAAAGGCCTCTTTTCTTCGTTGCATGTGTAAAAGTTGTTTATTTTATTTTGAGCAAACACATCGCATAATATCATCTAACGTTTAAACCAGGTAAAAGTGGGCTAATGTTTATTATACTGCTGATGGATATCTTAACCCAGGGGTCGGCAACTGCGGACCGCGGTCCGGACCCAGACGCCGACCTATACGGACCCGGAGCTATATCAATACATTAATAGGGGATTTCGGCGCCTCCCGCTTTTTTTAACGCTGATTTGGGTGACTTGTGTAATTCGTGGAGAAACGAAGAATTTTCGTTTTGGGGTGGGGGGCAGGGGGGGAGTCCATCCGTCAGTCCGACTTCTTATAAAAAAGAAGAAATCTAGACCGCAAAAATAATTAAACAAGCGAGTGCCTGTTTTTCCTGGCCAAGGACAGGTTCCTTGAACACAACACGAGCGTAACGTGTCTTCACGTGGTATATGTCTCGTCTGAAATGAGTGCTGACGGAGAGCACCGGAACGCCGCTCCAGCTCTTCAAATATTGCAGTACCCATAAGGAGCAGTACACACCGCAGTGTTTGCGTGGCTGTGTCTTTAGTTGTAAGCACAGTGGCGATCTGTTGTTATTAGCATCTGGTTAGCTAGCTATGCTAACCAATTTAAATAGCTTTGCTACAACCAGGTGGAAGAGAGCTCTCTCCTGAGAGGCTCAAATAACCTCAGCTCAGTGAGGTTAGGCACACCTTGATATGATCATTATAGTTATTAATGAGACTAAATAAAAAAAACAGGTATAAAATACTATATGACAGTAACAAAAAAGATGTTAAAAATAACAAGAATAGAGTTTGAAAGGGGAGTGATTTGTAAAATATCCAAAAAGAAAAATCTGCTTACAGTTCTGTTTCATATGTGTGTTGAAAGATGAATCCATAGATCTCTTGATTTTGCTCTCAAAGTGCACCAGATTGATGCTTTTAACTTCAATATTTAAAAAAAAATCTTCCCGGGGGAGCATCCCCCAGACCCCCCTAGAGGAGGTTAGATCCCCCACACTTAAATCATGTTCACATGGATAGGATACTAAATACATTTGCACACATCTTGTGTCCATATCTTTCTGTTTTGGTGTTCATGCCAAACTGCACATGCATGGTAAGAGTCATGGTAAGAGGTTGCTTTTTCTTTGCACAACATGAAAGAAAGGCCAAATGAATGGGCTGTGGTTTTAGTTTTTTTAAGTAGAGGTTGAGTTCAATCATTTGTACGACCCTCGGAGGATGTTGTAAAAATTGAAAGGAAAAAGGTTCCCCACCCCTGCTGTAAATAATAATAAAAACCCTTGATTTATAATTGAACATCTGTCTCCTATTGATCTGAGTATATTATAAAGAACAGGCAGTTAATTGAAGCATTATAGCACAGGCCTTTATCAGATGGTTTATTACACTGTTTCTTTCTGCTTCGAATAGTTCTCTCTTTTTTCACCATACCTGTGTTTGCACCACTGTAACCAATGAGCAACTGCATGTGTGTATGAGAATGGCCCTGACACCATTTCAGCCCAGATTTAAACTCCTGGCAGGACAAGCTCGAGCTCAATTCTCACACTGAATTTAAAAAAAGTGAGTGAGGGACTGCAATATAAGAGGGAAAGAAAGAGAAACTTTAAAACTGTTCATTTGTTATGATGTGTAAAGACTGATATTGTTATAATCGTCTGAAACTGTTAAGTCATGATGTGAAACGGTTAACAAAGAAAAAGGGAAACTCAAGCTGCTGCTACACTTTATTTTATGTATCTAAAATTAAACACTTTCAAGATGCACATATTTTCAAAAGCTATTTGATTTATTTTCTCTATTTTATTTTTAAATGCAGCCCGAGAGGAACATTACTCATATCCACAGTATTTTACTGTATATCTGTAAAGTTCAATGTTAATTGACAATAAATATTGTTGTTTATGAATTGTACTTTCTTTATTTGATTGGCAGTCAGTTGTTGATTACATGCCGACGTTGATAAAGCTACAGCTACTTCAATATATATCACACTAATTCATAAAGCAACTTAGACATTTTGATGTTCCGGACCTTTGCATGCGGAGATTTTCTGTAACTGGACCTCGTTGCATTTTAGTTGAATACCCCTGTCTTAACCTATATCTTTATTTATATAACTTAGTTGTCACGGTTTGTGAAACAAGCAGGACCCAAATGCAGATATGAACTGAAACTTCCTTTATTTCAAGGCTATGATAGATAGATAGATAGATAGATAGATAGATAGATAGATAGATAGATAGATAGATAGATAGATAGATAGATAGATAGATGGATAGATTGATAGATAGATAGATAGATAGATAGATATACAATGACAAAACAGAACACTCACCGCAGAACTAGTCAGGGAACAAGACGAACCGACCAAGACAGACAGACAACCCAGAACTTAAATACACACAAGACTCAATCACACAACAAGACACAGGTGAGGAGGGAGGAGAAAACACAGGGGCCCAGGTGAACATAATCAGACCATTAGACACACCAGGGAAACTAATGACAAGAGGAAAACACAGGGAGAAGGACCAGACAATAACCCAAAGGAAAACATGACATGGAAAACAGCAAAAACACCCAAACCTACAAAACTATAAACGTGACATAACATGAGAATCGTAACATTAGTAGCTAATAAGCTAATCTGTAAAGCAACTAAAGCTGTAAGATCATGACGTGGAATAAAGAGGACCACATTTGCCCTGTAGTGGCGTCAAAGTATAAAGTAGCCTAAAATTAAAATAAAAGTATCTTGAAACTGTACTTAAGAACTGCACTTGCCCTTTTTACCACTGCCCAGGTGCATGCTGGGCTGCCGAAAGCTGGTGAAGATGAAGTCGTGCAGAGCTGTATTTAAACGTGTATATTCTAGCAATGTTAAGATTCTAGAGAGACTCGAAAACAAAGCTTTTTGGAAGTTATAGTATTCAAAACGGTACTTTAGATGTATTCAAATGTGTGAGTGCAGATGAGAGGGATGGGGTAATGAGTGCTGAGTCATCATGAGTGATTTCATCAGATATTTCAGATGTTATTTGCACTTTTTCTTCTCCACGCTGCAGGACATACAGTTTCTCTCAGCAGCTCATCTGACTAATCATGTTCAGTAACGTACTCCGTGAATCACACACACACACACACACACACACACACACACACACACACACACACACACACACACACACACACACACACACACACACACACAATGTATATCTGTGTGGTGACTTCCTCCAAATGAATCACAGCCAAACATCGAGTCAGAGCGAGAAACATGATCAACGTGACACTCTGAGAATAGAGTGCTGGAGGGAGGACGTCTTTTTGTAGAAAGGTAGCACTGGTTCCCTGAACAAAAAGCCAACGGGATGTTTCCATTGGATTTATGATTGTAGAACATTTAGCAAACAAACGTTTAAAACATTTAGTTCAGACTGATTATCTTTATAAATGAACACCACTCTTATGTTGTTTGAGGTGCAAATGCAATCTCCCTCACTTGCGTCGTTTCCCTGCGACTAGTCCCTCCTACCAAGGGAGCACGGAGAGAAGCAAGGAAACCACGAGAAGCAAGGAAATGAGTTTTAAGAGCAATGGGACGTCCTTTCCTCCGGAGCGTCACGTGAAGCGACATCCGTTTGTGATGACGCCGCACAGCTGATCGTCTGACAGCAGCCAGATCAGTGAATGCGCTGCATCGTCCAATCAGTGAGCAATACACAGTAAGGGGGCGGGGCGAGTGTCTGAGGATATCACCGGAGGATGATCTGGTGGTTCCTCGGTTATCACTCCTCGCTCCTCCGGCAAAAATAAGGCCACTGCGCAGACAAATCAACCTCCGGTGAGACCGAGCCTGAGGAGCGAGGAAATTAAAAATAACCGAAGTGAGACTCATAGTGATTTTAAATCCTAGAGTGGCATATTTACTGACGTATTTTATATCGAGGAACACATCATTAAAATCTCTTCTCGAAAACCTCAGGGTACAATTGTTTTTCAGAAGGAGGATTTTGAGTTCAAATATTTTCTTTTTTTTGGTTCCTCCTCTCGTTTCCTCCACTTGTTTCCTTTCTGACATTTCTTCCTAAATGTTTTCTTTCCCTACTGTCTTGTTTTCCATCCTTTGCTTCCTCCTCTCCTTTCGTGTTTCCCTGTTTTGTTTCCGTCTTTTCTGAACTGTTTTCTATTTCCTCTCAATTCCTCATCTTATTACTTTATCTCATCTCTTGTTTCCTCCTCATCTTGTTTCCTTCTCTCCTGACTTGTTTCTTCCATCCTTGTTTTCTCTCTTGTTTCCTCCTCATCTTGTTTCCTTCTCTCCTGACTTGTTTCTTCCATCCTTGTTTTCTCTCTTGTTTCCTCCTCATCTTGTTTCCTTCTCTCCTGACTTGTTTCTTCCATCCTTGTTTTCTTTCTTGTTTCCTTCTCATCTTGTTTCCTTCTCTCCTGACTTGTTTCTTCCATCCTTGTTTTCTCTCTTGTTTCCTCCTCATCTTGTTTCCTTCTCTCCTGACTTGTTTCTTCCATCCTTGTTTTCTCTCTTGTTTCCTCCTCATCTTGTTTCCTTCTCTCCTGACTTGTTTCTTCCATCCTTGTTTTCTTTCTTGTTTCCTTCTCATCTTGTTTCCTTCTCTCCTGACTTGTTTCTTCCATCCTTGTTTTCCCTCTTGTTTCCTCCGCATCTTGTTTCCTTCTCTCTTGACTTGTTTCTTCCTCCTTGTTTTCCCTCTTGTTTCCTTCTCATCTTGTTTCCTTCTCTCCTGACTTGTTTCTTCCTCCTTGTTTTCTTTCTTGTTTCCTTCTCATCTTGTTTCCTTCTCTCCTGACTTGTTTCTTCCATCCTTGTTTTCTCTCTTGTTTCCTCCTCATCTTGTTTCCTTCTCTCCTGACTTGTTTCTTCCATCCTTGTTTTCTCTCTTGTTTCCTTCTCATCTTGTTTCCATCTCTCCTGACTTGTTTCTTCCATCCTTGTTTTCCCTCTTGTTTCCTCCTCATCTTGTTTCCTTCTCTCCTGACTTGTTTCTTCCATCCTTGTTTTCCCTCTTGTTTCCTCCTCATCTTGTTTCCTTCTCTCCTGACTTGTTTCTTCCATCCTTGTTTTCCCTCTTGTTTCCTCCTCATCTTGTTTCCTTCTCTCCTGACTTGTTTCTTCCATCCTTGTTTTCTCTCTTGTTTCCTCCTCATCTTGTTTCCTTCTCTCCTGACTTGTTTCTTCCATCCTTGTTTTCTCTCTTGTTTCTTTCTCATCTTGTTTCCTTCTCTCCTGACTTGTTTCTTCCTCCTTGTTTTCCCTTGTTTCCTCCTCATCTTGTTTCCTTCTCTCCTGACTTGTTTCTTCCATCCTAGTTTTCTTTCTTGTTTCCTTCTCATCTTGTTTCCTTCTCTCCTGACTTGCTTCTTCCTCCTTGTTTTCCCTCTTGTTTCCTCCTCATCTTGTTTCCTTCTCTCTTGACTTGTTTCTTCCATCCTTGTTTTCTCTCTTGTTTCCTCCTCATCTGGTTTCCTTCTCTCCTGACTTGTTTCTTCCATCCTTGTTTTCTCTCTTGTTTCCTTCTCATCTTGTTTCCTTCTCTCCTGACTTGTTTCTTCCATCCTTGTTTTCCCTCTTGTTTCCTCCTCATCTTGTTTCCTTCTCTCCTGACTTGTTTCTTCTATCCTTGTTTTCCCTCTTGTTTCCTCCTCATCTTGTTTCCTTCTCTCCTGACTTGTTTCTTCCATCCTTGTTTTCCCTCTTGTTTCCTCCTCATCTTGTTTCCTTCTCTCCTGACTTGTTTCTTCCATCCTTGTTTTCTCTCTTGTTTCCTCCTCATCTTGTTTCCTTCTCTCCTGACTTGTTTCTTCCATCCTTGTTTTCCCTCTTGTTTCCTCCTCATCTTGTTTCCTTCTCTCCTGACTTGTTTCTTCCATCCTTGTTTTCTCTCTTGTTTCCTTCTCATCTTGTTTCCTTCTCTCCTGACTTGTTTCTTCCATCCTTGTTTTCTTTCTTGTTTCCTTCTCATCTTGTTTCCTTCTCTCCTGACTTGTTTCTTCCATCCTTCTTTTCTCTCTTGTTTCCTTCTCATCTTGTTTCCTTCTCTCCTGACTTGTTTCTTCCATCCTTTTTTTCCTCTCTTGTTTCCTTCACATCTTGTTTCCTTCTCTCCTGACTTGTTTCTTCCATCCTTGTTTTCCCTCTTGTTTCCTCCTCATCTTGTTTCCTTCTCTCCTGACTTGTTTCTTCCATCCTTGTTTTCTCTCTTGTTTCCTCCTCATCTTGTTTCCTTCTCTCCTGACTTGTTTCTTCCATCCTAGTTTTCTTTCTTGTTTCCTTCTCATCTTGTTTCCTTCTCTCCTGACTTGTTTCTTCCATCCTTGTTTTCTTTCTTGTTTCCTTCTCATCTTGTTTCCTTCTTTCCTGACTTGTTTCTTCCTCCTTGTTTTCCCTCTTGTTTCCTCCTCATCTTGTTTCCTTCTCTCCTGACTTGTTTCTTCCATCCTTGTTTTCTTTCTTGTTTCCTTCTCATCTTGTTTCCTTCTCTCCTGACTTGTTTCTTCCATCCTTGTTTTCTCTCTTGTTTCCTCCTCATCTTGTTTCCTTCTCTCCTGACTTGTTTCTTCCATCCTTGTTTTCCCTCTTGTTTCCTCCTCATCTTGTTTCCTTCTCTCCTTCCTTGTTTCTCCCACTCTTGTTTTATCTTCTCTTGTTTCCTCCTCTCTTGTTCCTTCCCGTCTTGTTTCCTCCCTTCATCTCCTCACTCCACCCTCGTATCTTTGAATGGCTCATTTTAAGAAGTCATGAGCAGGAAAGAACAGGAACATGAAGGTTCATCCTTTAGAGAGCTATCGCTGTGTGAACTTAGTGTGTGCCGCACGACAGAGTTTAACTTCCTGTGTCTCCCAGAGATCCTTCACATCGAAAGGAACACGTCTTCAGGCGCTTCCTCCGGGGAGCGGAGCAGCCGTTTGTTACAAACAATAAAAAGTGAAACTTGAGCAGCTCTAACTTTTAGACACAAAGAAACCTGAAGAGTTTTTTTCTTCTTAAATTGTTGTCTTCATCCTCTCTTTTTGTTCCTTCTCTCCTTTTGTTTCCTTTTCCATCTCTCTTGTTGTTCCTTCTCTCCTTTTGTTTCCTTTTCCTTCTCTCTTTTTGTTCCTTCTCTCCTTTTGTTTCATTTTCCTTCTCTCTTTTTGTTCCTTCTCTCCATTTGTTTCCTTTTCCTTCTCTCTTTTTGTTTCCTTTTCCTACTTTCCTTTTGTTTCCTTTGCCTTCTCTCCTTTTGTTTATTATTCCTACTCTCCTTTTGTTTCCTTTCCTTCTCTCCTTTTGTTTCCTTTTCCTTATCTCCTTTTGTTCCTTCTCTCCTTTTTTTTCCTTTCCTTCTCTCCTTTTGTTTCCTTTTCCTTCTCTCCTTTTGTTTCCTTTTCCTACTCTCCTTTTGTTTCATTTTCCTTCTGTCCTTTTGTTTCCTTTTCCTTCTCTCCTTCTGTTCCCTTCTCCTTCTCCTTCACTCTGAGTTTAGGTCCTCTGCCTCTGCTCTTGTTTCCTACTATCTTTCTTGTTTACTCTTCTCTTCTTTCCTTCTCTCATATCATTTTCTCATTTCCTCATTTCCTCTTCAATTAGTTTTGATGTCTTCCTCTAGTTTCCTTCTATTGTCTCCTTATCTAATTTGTCTCGTTTCCTCTGCTCTCCCCTTCAAGGTGCCCTCCTCTCTTGTCTCCTTTGGGTTTTTTTCTGCTTCCCTGTCAGTTGAAGTCCTCTGCCTCTCCCTGTTTTCTGTGTTTCCTTGTTTCCTCTATTCTTTTTTTCTCAGGTAAAGTCATCCTCCTATACTCCCTTGTACCCTCCTCTATTTGTTCCTTTTCTCCAATCTTCTTCCCTCCTCTCTTCTCCTTTCCTTCTTCTGTCTCCTTCTCATTTGCTCTCATGTCCTCTTCTCTTGTCCTTCTCCTGCTTTCTTGTTTCCTCTGCTCTCCTGTTCCCCTCTCTCTTTGCTTATTCCCTGCTCTCCTGTCTCTTCACGTTGTGTCCTTTTCCCTCTCTCAGTTAAACTCTTCCTCGTCCCCTCCATGGAGCACTTGCTTTTCCTCAACTTGCCGGGCCGAGCTGGAGGTTCCAGAGTAAATCCAAACAGACATGTTGATTAATTTCTTCCCCCAAATGTTTAGTGGAACAGAAAAGAGGCTGTCACAGTGGCTGGTAGACAAACGGAGATGTTCTCTGAGCCGTGAAGTGTCACTCTGCTGTCTCCCACTTCACTCCTGACAAACAGGCAGCGCCAACCCGCAAAACAAACGCACCAAGACCCGGATGAACACGCAGTCTGACAGCCAGGGGTCAGAGTTCAGACTGTCAGTGAGTATACTCTGATAAATGTACGGTTAGGGGGTGAGGGATGGGAAGCCAAATTCAATTCCTTCCTCCTCCTCCTCTCGTGGAGCAGCCGGTCGACAGGAAACAGGAGGCGGGCCAAAGCGCTCCCATTAATCTGCCGCACTCCATCCTCATTACCACACATTAACACTTATTAACACAGTAAACCCTCAGCTAATGGCTTGATAAACACAGGAACACACTGGGAAAAAGAGGGCGGGGGGGGGGGGGCAATGTTGGTGTGAACGGTGTTTCCTGTGTGTGAGGAAACAGCTGGAGGAGAAGGCGGTAATTAAAAAACTATTATAATTGATCCCAATTTCCAACAGAAGGTAAAAAGAGAGCGGGTCAAATGTGCAGAGTTAATGGTTTCATTAAATTGGGAAAAAATATGTAGATTTAAGTCTGCACAACACACACACACACACACACACACACACACACACACACACACACACACACACACACACACACACACACACACACACACACACACACACACACACACACACACACACACACACACACACACACACACACACACACACACACACACACACACACACACACACACACACACACACACACTGATTAAACATTAAAAAGTTGTATCCAATCAGAGCAGCATTCCTCAACTACTTGATTCAATACGTTTCCAAAGATCTCAGCTGACAACAGATCACCAAATGACCTCACATTCGAACACTTGAAGTTGTTCCGCAGTACGGTGGCCCAGAGAGCTCAAGGCAAATTGACGCACAAGCGAATACAAAAACATCTTCACTAACTTGACAACAATTGATGCAGCAATCAGAGGACGCTCTGCAGGAAGTCATCAACACAACGGAAAGCGTTCCTAGGGGAGGATGAAGAGTGATGCACGCAGCAGGAGCCTGACATGCTCCACAGAATGTTTCAAAGGCTTTTCAGTGTGCGCAGATTTGAGCGTTTTAAAACTTTTGAATGATGTTTTGCATTTTGACATGATTTTGAAAGTCTTAGTTCAAGTTAATAAGTTTAATTTCAAATCTACGTCTGGAAGATTTCTGACATTCTAAATCCATCTTTTTTCAAACACATTTAAGGATATTATCCCTTTATCTTTTTGTAATCCTCCTCTTTATTGTGGTTTTTCCGGTTGTTGTGGGGCCTCTTGTTTTTCCTTTTGCTGCGAGGGTCTAAAGCCCGGACACACCAAGCCGATGTTGTCCGTCGATGGATGTCAGGCCGACGATGAGCGTCCTGTCGCCCTCTGATGGGTGTGTGCCGCACCGTTGTGTCTTTTCGGCCGTGCCGACGCCTTTTTGGCCGAAAAACCAATCGGCCAAAGGCTGTCGGTCAAAGAAATCCCTCCTATTGGCTGTTCAGCTAGCGAATCAGTGCATGAGAAGCGAAACGGAAGTGAGGGACCCAAACAAACTATTAAGAAGGCAAATCTGAGATTTCATTGAACTCCAGCTCTCGACACAGGTTGCCCCGTGAGCTTCTCGCTGTGGAGTGAAAATGGAACACACTATTTGTTGTTTGTTTATATCACGCTGTCTGTTCTTCTTCTCTCGATTATCACACAGCCTGTCTTCCAGTTGTTACCTCTTTTGAAGCACGAATACACACTACCGCCGCCTGCTGGTAAGGAGAGTTACGCCCCATCCACACAGCAGCTTTAAAAAAATCTTCCAACGCTTCTCTGCCCATTGACTTTGAATGGGGGTGACGTCACTTTGCCTCGCTTTTCGCCGAACTGCATTGTGGGGAAGCAAAGCAAAGATTTCCAGGATTTCCAGGATTCAAAAGTTGAGCAATGTTCAACTTTTGAGCTGGAAGCGTCAGCCAATCAAATCCTGTTTATGCAAATCTGACAGTACAAGCGCTAGCCAATCAAACCGCGTGCAAGCTGGGAGAGCCAGACCGCAGTTCATTTCCTCATATTCCAAACGAGAAATTACGTTAGCGAATCACCCGGTTCTTTACGACCAGTCCCTAATAACTTACCGGGATACAAACCGGAGGAACCAGGCATGGAGGGAGGTGGCAGAGACAGTGGGTGAAACTGGTAGGTTTTCGCCTGTTTGGGGAGTTTATATCCAGTTTACTTCGTTTTAACATTGCTATTGCTTTGTATGTCGGGGCGGGAGATTCATGTGCTTTAATAATAATAATAATAATAATAATAATAATAATAATAAATGGGATTTATATAACGCTTTTCTAGACCCAAAGACGCTTTACATTTCGAGTAAGGTCGACAAACAAAACAAGAACAAAAACACAAACAAAAACAAAAACAAAAACAGAAAAGCAGTCAGGAGGATGTTGGTTCAGAGGGGGGAGGGGCGGGGCTTTGTCGTTGGTCGCGTTGCTCGCAAAAAGTCCCCAAGCTTTCAGACACGCCCACCTCCAAGATTTTCAAGATTTTTTCAAAGCTGCTGTGTGGACGGGCCGTTATTGCCACTCACGCATGCGTAGTTCGTACGTGAAACTTGGCCGTCGGCTGAAGTCTTTGCGGTGTGTTCAAGTGCGACTGTTGGCAGAGACGCGAGGCGACGCAACAGCCGGTTCCTTCTGTGTGAGTTCTTTGGTGTCAGCTTGGTGTGTCCCTACCTTAAGGGCAGAGGGTGTAGTAAAAACCACCTTAGACTGATGTGTCATTTGTGAAAGTGAGTTATAAAAATAACGTTTGATTGATTGATCTATTACCCATTGTTTTGCTTTTTGATCAATTAAGTGCATCCATATTGGTGGTTTAAATGTAGGTGTGCGTCACTGTACTTCGGTGCGTAGTATTGTCCCTGTTGTTGTTCTCCGACTTGTGTATCTTAAGCTATTTTTCCCCTCTTTGATCTAATAAAGATAAGTTATTTTTCCTGTCACATAAACTCAGCTGAACTTCACGTCTCCAGCCCCCCCCGCTGAGACTCGGAGGCTCACAGAAATCTTGATCTCCCTCTCGGCCCGCAGGATCCGGATTATAGGAAACTTCAGGATTATACGAGGCTCTCCCGCTCGATGACAAACAGCAGCAGCAGACTCCTGGCAGCAGATGCACAAATAACAGCCCGTAGGAGTTCTTTAGTGTGATTCAGACTGTGACAGTGATGAGTGGAGAGATGCAGAACGTCCTGTAATCTCTCGCTCACATCCACACAACACGCACACAAATGCTCACTGGCTTAGTCAAGAAATGCAGGAAATACTGAAGAATGAAACATGAGGAGGAGGAGAGGGAAGATCTATGTCGTACTTTAGTTCTACACGCTATCTACAAATCTGTTTACTATACACTGCGGTTGTTTTCAGGTGTCTTCCAGGCATACAGTGATTTTAAAGTGTTTTTCTATTTGCAAAGTGTCAAAAATGAGGGAATAAATATCTGACTATATTTAATGTTGGGGTTTTAAATGTTGCTGTTTTTTTCGTTATAACCTAAAGTAGTGACACTAGTATTTATTTTTTGAATAATCCTGATTATATTTGAGTGAACTTTCTTAATGTTTTATTTCTAGGTTATCACTTTGTCATCAAGGGTCCTCCCCCCCAGATCCAGCTGTACGAGTGGTGAATACGCTTCTCTTCTTTAGAATAATTAACAAAATAATTGCGTGACAATGTCAAGAAAGGAATTATTCTTGCACCAATTTTAAACAGACAAAAACAAGTGTGTGTGTGTGTGTGTGTGTGTGTGTGTGTGTGTGTGTGTGTGTGTGTGTGTGTGTGTGTGTGTGTGTGTGTGTGTGTGTGTGTGTGTGTGTGTGTGTGTGTGTGTGTGTGTGAGGTATAAAGAGATCCGGACCCATCTGCTACCTGTCACCTTCAGTTACCCCATCCCTCACTGTGTGTCAGAGCTGTCAATCAATGAGTGTCTGTGTGTGTGTGTGTGTGTGTGTGTGTGTGTGTGTGTGGGTGTGTGTGTGTGTGTGTGTGTGTGTGTGTGTGTGTGTGTGTGTGTGTGTGTGTGTGTGTGTGTGTGTGTGTGTGTGTGTGTGTGTGTGTGTGTGTGTGTGTGTGTGTGTGTGTGTGTGTGTGTGTGTGTGTGTGTGAGATACCAGGAGTTAAACAACAAGTTCATCGGATCCAGAAAAGGTAATTCGGTACTTTTTATTTTATGGATGGTGGGATATAGTGATGGCGTACTGGAAAAAGCTGTTTTATATTATTGCAGAAATTAATCTTTGTGGCAAACAAACGTTTATCATGATACTTTGTGATTTTTTAAGTAAAAAGCTAATGTTGGGCTATAAAGGAACTACAGCACGGTCACATGACTTCACGTCATCACCGCTAAGCTAAAGGTGGCTAATGTTGGGCTATAAAGGAACTACAGCACGGTCACATGACTTCACGTCATCACCGCTAAGCTAAAGGTGGCTAATGTTGGGCTATAAAGGAACTAGAGCACGGTCACATGACTTCACTTCATCACCGCTAAGCTAAAGGTGGCTAATGTTGGGCTATAAAGGAACTACAGCACGGTCACATGACTTCACTTCATCACCGCTAAGCTAAAGGTGGCTAATGTTGGGCTATAAAGGAACTAGAGCACGGTCACATGACTTCACTTCATCACCGCTAAGCTAAAGGTGGCTAATGTTGGGCTATAAAGGAACTACAGCACGGTCACATGACTTCACATCACCACCGCTAAGCTAAAGGAGGCTAATGTTGGGCTATAAAGGAACTACAGCACGGTCACATGACTTCACGTCACCACCGCTAAGCTAAAGGAGGCTAATGTTGGGATATAAAGGAACTACAGCACGGTCACATGACTTCACGTCACCACCGCTAAGCTAAAGGTGGCTAATTTTGGGCTATAAAGGAACTACAGCACGGTCACATGACTTCACGTCACCACCGCTAAGCTAAAGGAGGCTAATGTTGGGCTATAAAGGAACTACAGCACGGTCACATGACTTCACGTCACCACCGCTAAGCTAAAGGTGGCTAATGTTGGGCGTAAAGACGTTTTGTCGTCTCATTTAGACACTTGTTAGCAACCGCTGTTTTTAAATTCACTAGTGGGGTATTTACTGGCGTATTTTATGGCGTTGCACAAACGTTAAAGTCTCTTCAGCTTGTGTTAACCACAGATTTCAAGACATGGCGACCGGAAGTGGAAAAATGCTAACTCATTTCTGGGTTTTATGACTTATTCCTGCAACTCTCCGAATGTTCTGTCGGAGCTACAATCGTTTTTTTTTTTAAGGAATAGTAGAGTCAATGAAAATGCATCTGAAATCTGTGCTTATCTACAGTACTTGAGTACTTAGTTACTTTCCATCACTGCATTCAGACCACAGAGAGATGAGTCAGCAGGATGTAGTTGTATAATGTAGCAGTGCACATAGCGGCCTGTAGTGGGCGCTGTGAGCTCCTCACACTGTGTTTGGTCTGGTGTTGTTCCCAGAGAAGCAGCCAAACAGTGAGTGAGCGGAACACTGACTGTCTGTGTTTGACCTTTTCCATCCAAATGAGCTGTAACTGCACATTGTTCTGAGGAGAGTTCATGAGGCAGAAAATGAGCCCATATGCCTGTGAAATCACATCATATCATGACGACAAATCAGACAACACATGTGACGGCCAGAGTCTGCAGCGACGACAACATCAACACACGCTGGATCACTCTCTCTGTCTGCAGGCATCAGCTGCCTCATGAGGAGGAAGATGAGGATGATGATGATGATGATGCAGCCAAGCGCTCACATGTCCTCTGTGCTGTGACTGAGTGCTGCAGAAACGTCTCGGCCTGGAAACTGTATTCTACAGAGCTATTGATACAAATCAGTCGGAGGCACATTCCCAAGAATCACAACGATGTTCTCCTCGAGACCCGAGCCCAGTTCCAGAGTCCTGCTGATGATTTGAGGGGGGGTTATCCCCGAAGCTAGCAATAACCAAAAACTCCAGTACTGGTTGACTTCAGGTGGGCTGACCTTTAAGCCGCTAACACACTGTGCGGTCTTTGACAACGTATCGCCGCTTTTACAAGACGGACTAGCTTCGTCCGCTTTGCCTTTTATTCATCTTTTTGGGCTTCATATTTATTTGAAATTCTTGTTTTCACTTTGAGCACCAGAGGAATATTCATGCTCTTACACTTTGTCTGAATTAGCTTCACCGCTCAGTTTGACAGCTGAAGAGCGAGGACGACGAAACATCCATTTTCCAACAAGGACACTGCTCGAAGAATTCTCTTTTCAGTCTTTGTTATGCAGGTTTCTCTCTGAGAACACGGTGAAAAAGAGGTTTCTTCTTCAGTTTCCACATTGGCCTCAGCAGCACTGAAATGAAAAGTTGACATTTGTTAAACTCGGAACACCCGGAGCAGCCGCACAAAAATGGTGGAGCACTCGGCGCTGGGTGAAGAACTTTCTCTTGAGTCGCTCGCATGCATAGCGCTCACTGCTCAACGGAAACAACTGAAAAAAGTCTCGAGCCCTCAGAAAAAGGCAGGCCAGCTATTTTTGAGCTCAACAAATACTTGTATTACCGTCATTTTGGATACATGTACCGAATGTGCAGCAAACATCGTCACATGCTCACAGCGATTTGAGAACCAAGCAGCAGTTTAGACCCCAAAGAAATGTAGTTTTCATTGAAGAAAAAAACAAATTTGAGTTGGACTCGAACACTTTAACCTGGAAAGGAGTTTCCTGTCAATGCACTCATTGATGAATTAACCTCATTCTGATATATTTACAAATCGCACAGAAACTCAATTTAAAGATCGGAATCGGTCTGTCCCCATCATCTTCCTAGGGTAAAACAACGCACAGATGTTGCATCCTAATCCTCTCTTTCTTTCTTTCCTTCCTTCCTTCCTTCCTTCCTTCCTTCCTTCCTTCCTTCCTTCCTTCCTTCCTTCCTTCCTTCCTTCCTTCCTCCCTCCCTCCTTCCTTCCTTCCTTCCTCCCTCCTTCCTTCCTTCCTTCCTCCCTCTCTCTCTCCCTCCCTCCCTCCTTCCTTCCTCCCTCCCTCCTTCCTTCCTTCCTTCCTTCCTTCCTCCCTCTCTCCCTCCCTCCCTCCCTCCTTCCTTCCTCCCTCCCTCCCTCCCTCCTTCCTTCCTTCCTTCCTTCCTTCCTTCCTTCCTTCCTTCCTTCCTTCCTTCCTCCCTGCCTCCCTCCTTCCTCCCTCCCTCCCTCCTTCCTTCCTTCCTCCCTCCTTCCTCCCTCCTTCTTTCCTTCCTCCCTTCCTCCCTCCTTCCTTCCTCCCTCCTTCCTTCCTCCCTCCCTCCCTCCCTCCCTCCCTCCCTCCTTCCTTCCTTCCTTCCTCCCTCCTTCCTTACTTCCTCTGTTGCCTCCCTTCAGACAGACCTCCCAACAGGAAGAGGAATTATGAGTAAAAGGTTGCGTTTCAACGGGCTCAGAGACGTCAGCACACTGTGTGAATGTAAGTAACAGTGTGTGATGTAATACGCCTCCTCCTCTCCCTCTAATCTGTAACATGTAAGATTACAGATAATCTGAGCGTGTCCCCTGACGTCACAGGAAGCACTGTCACCACGCTTTCATAACGGTGTGTCGGCATCTGTATGGAAGACGCTGATATTAAAAAGTGATTTCTAGCTGATCGTGCTGCAGGTGGGATCTCAGTGTGTGGTCGACACAACAGTCACGTTTTGTCTTTCCTTCTAACGATCAGTGAGCGACACATCTACAGAACAGAGGAACAAACATGTTGCTGATAAAGTTTGATAAACCAGGAAATGCTTTATCTGAATCAGAAACGTTCTAATTAGATGACATTGAACATCTGAGAGCTTTGAAGATGAAAATTAAAATGGGTTTCTTTGTCTTTTCCCGGTGTTTAATGTAACATATGAAAACCAAATGCAGGATCTTAAAAGTATTGTAAGTAAAAAAAGCTTTCGTGATTTAACCTCAAATTGCTTTGATGTCATTTTGAGAATGGTTCAGTCCACAGAGCAAGATGAATCTCTTTCTAGAGATGAGTCATAGCGTTAGTTTCTGTTCAAATGTAAGAGTATAAAAGGTGTGTTTAAAGCCCTTTGCACAGCAGTGATGATGGCAGGTGTTTAACGTACTTAGTAGTTATTGTGAACCACAGGCGGTTATTTGAGCGGCTCCGCAATAAAATGTGTGATTCTTAAGTAACTGTAGCGGTAAACTGGTGTTTGGTGTTACACGGGTTTGATTGTGGTTGTATTAATGCATTTTGCATCTGACAATTAAACATAATAGAATTCAGAATCTGAATTACAAAATTATGAAACATTATACAAATCAAATGATGTGAAGCTTTTATCAAAAATGTCAAAAATACCTAAGAAAGTATAGTGTTCCTGCACAAGATACAGGTGCTGATGGTAAGAATTTGGCAGATTTGATTGGCTGATTGATTGATTGATTGATTGATTGATGGATTGGTTGATTGATTGGTTGGTTGATTGGTTGGTTGATTGATTTGATTGATTGATTGGTTGATTGATGGATTGATTGATGGATGGATTGATTGATTGATTGATTGATTGATTGATTGATTGATTGGTTGATTGGTTGGTTGGTTAGTTGGGGACTAACATGTGAGGGGGAAATTCAAAGGAAGAAACGCCCAAAGAGGATCAAAGCTCCATCACGACTACTGCAACATTACTGCATTTCCACTGATACTACTGCCTCCTTTAAATACTTCATGTAGCTGTACTGCATGTGGACTCAAATACAAAGTCATGTTCTTCTAGAGGTTTCCTTCAGAGGGAGGGAGAAGAAGGACTGATGGTTTAACACAGACCGCACACTAGGGCTGCACGATTTTGGAAAAAACTGATATTGTATGTTTTTCTTCCCCTGCGGTATATGAAAAAATGACAGTTTTTTTTGTCCGCAACCCGTCCTTTCTTGAACTTTAATGCTATACAATTGGTATTTTTCTAGATATATTTAACCGGATGAAGGATTTTTGTCACGGACGTCTGGATCTTCGCCAGAGGAGGTCTTTCCTCCAAGTGGAAATCAAACTCTTTAACTCTTCACCCTTAAAGTGGACCTATCATGCTATATTTGAATAATATAGTGTAGCACCATACCTATATAAGGCATATTGATACTTTTCATTTTTCAAAATACCAAACAGTTTTAGCCATTCCTCATTTCGCTCAATTGAACACTGTCTTTGCATCATGGGCTGATTCTGTGAGAACAGCACCATCTACAGGCCTGGCATATGTACTACAGCGTCTCCAGCGCTTTCCAACGGCAATGTCCGTGGCTGTCTCCTCCTGATTGGTGCAGTTGGCCCAATAGCCATAGCGCCACTTCTGTGATGTCATAGAAGTGTTCAAATCTGGATCAGTCTGTATCAGATCCGTTGCAGCCCCTTTTTTAGAGATTTGGGTATGGAGGAAAATAGAGAGGGTTGAGTTTTCTGACACTTGGTGAGTTCCCTGGAACACCGGGGACACATGTTCATGTAGAAAAGACGTACAAAAGTGCATTTTGCATGATAGGTCCTCTTTAAGTAAAGGGAACTGAGAACTTCCACACCAACACTATGTGCAATATACATATCAATATAATCACTGCAGTACACTCGCTGCTATATATAACTATGTGCAATATTATTATTATTATTATTATTATTATTATTATTATTATTAATAATGCTATGATAACGTGCAGTTAGGTAACTGCCACTGCGTTTTATTTGTTGCACTAGCTACTAAATATTGCTAATAATTGCATTGATTGTGTGACCATCTATGTTTCTATGTTTCATGTTGTCTGTAGATGTTTAATTTCTCTTTTTGCTGCACTTTTAGTGTACAGTTTTGCTGTTGTGCGGCTGTGTTTATTGTGTTTATTGTATTTTGTTACTCTGGCACAACAATTTCCTTCGGGATAAATAAAGCCTTATCTTATCTTAAGCTATCAGAGCAACAAACTGAGCTAGCTCGGTTAGCAGCGGCGAACTGCCCTGGAGAAGCACATGAAACTACTTCAGTGTTTCAACCTTTAATCTCCAGGTCCGTTTGCTTTGGAGATTTGATTGTGATTGGTGTTTGCTGTCACTCACTCAAGAACCCCTGACGCGCGAGTTTTCCTTTTGTAGCAAGCAGCAAAAGAATTGTAACATGACGTGTTTGAGTTCATTTGCCTACTTAATATCAGACGTCCTAAAAAAATAAAATTGCACGTCCTGCGATGTGACTATCACGCATATCGCGATTATCGTCACGACTAGAGATGTCCCGATCCGATCACGTGATCGGGGATCGGAGCCGATCACGTGATTTTCAAAAGATCGGAATCGGGAGAAAAAAAATCGGGGATCGGGATTTATTTATTTTTATTTTTAAAAATACTTTTTTTTAAATTTTGTATTCAATGTTACAAAACAAAAATGACCATGTTCAAGTCTTAAAGTCATCCTGAGGCCTTAGTTTTGGTTTCAAATTACAGAACATCATGTATGTGTTGCTTCTTTGGGGCTTGTTTTCATAGACCTGCTTATTTCTCTCAAATCTGGCAACAGAGTGGGCGCAGTGTCTAATTGTAGCAGTAAGCTAACGAGTACTGATAAGCTTTATTTAGTTTTGATCCAATGCTGCACAACTGAACTGATCCAATGCTGCTGTGAAAGAAAGAAGCTATATCCATGTTGGATAGAATATCCAATTTAAATAAAAAAATAACCTTAAGGGACAACTTCAATGCTTTTTTTTCTCTTAATGCATTGCATAAAGATCGGATCGGGAAAAATCGGTATCGGCAAATTGTCAAAATCAAATGATCGGAATCGGATCGGGAGCAAAAAAAGGTGATCGGGACATCCCTAGTCACGACACGATATATCGAGCAGCCCTAACGCACACAGAGAGCAGAACATCAAACTGTACTCGACTAATAAACACCGAAGACACACAGATCAGTTTACTGGAAGTCCCTCTGCAAATATCACTGAGGCATTACAGTACATGAAACACAATAAAGACAGATAAGAGTACTATAAAGTCACAACCATTTTCTTTCAGGGTATTACAGCCGTACCAAAAATGCTACTGAGATGAAACAGATCGTATTAAAAACACGCTGCAGTTTCAATTAAAGGAATATTTCATTTGTAGAGGGAAGAACAATAAAAGTCAGTACACTCTCTGCTGGCCCTACTTCCACTGAAGATAATGAAAGTGATATCACAAGATAAGATCATAAAATACATAATTAAAGTTGTAGAAGGACTCTGAAGGCTGCAGCAGCCACTGAGGACGCTAAGTATTATTGTTATGTTTCCTGTGAATTTAAGCAACATCTTGGGAGCTTATATTACGACTGGTGGATATCCCAGATTTGTGTTTCAGGCCAACACATACATAAATAGATGAATAAATAAGGTTGAAGTATTTATGCATCATAATTACAGTGCTGGCGGAGTGAGGAAGGCTTTGAAACTCCAATTAAGCTTCCATGTCGGGAAATAAACAACATAAATGAACAAAACTGAATCAATGAAATATGGGGAAAATAATTCACCGTCAAAAATGTTATGTGGGCGGAAGATGTTCAAAAAATCCGCTGAATATAAAATAAGAATTTTAATAAGATGCCTCAGGTGATGCCAAGAAGATGTTAGTGCAACACAGTTAGCAGAGGAAATATTAGAGTTCTGTATCAGGAACATTATTCAGATTAAGGTGTACTAATCCACGAGGGGAAATACAGTTCATCACTGTGGTGTCATTTACATTACACACACACACACACGCACACACTACTATGGGTCTCATGGGGACTTGAACCAGCGACCCTCTGGTTCCCAAGACAAGTCGCTACAGCCTGAGCTACTGACACCTTCCCACAGCACATTACTCTACTAACACCACTTTGATTAATTAGATAAAGAGACAATGGAGTTGTGCAGGAATGATTCCTCTAACACGGAAATAAGTTAGCATTTCACCACTTCCTGTTCCTTCGCCACAAAGTCATCTGTGTCAAGTGTTTTTGGTTCGATGCCTGAAATAAGATATGTGGTTAACACAGCAACGTTTTGTTCTAGAAGAAAATAACCCCCAGGTGATTGTCTGAAGCACGTGTCATAAAAACAGCGGTTGCTAAAAAGTGTCCTCATGAAATGTCTTACAATCATCATGTTGAACATTAGCCGCCTTTAGCTCAGCTGTGGTGAAATAAAGTCATGTGACCGTGCTGTAGTTCCTTTATAGCCTAAAGGTTAAGGGTGGGGTAGGTAAGAATGGAGAAACCAGCTGGAGTGCGCTAGAATTAGAAAATACACAACTGAAAAAAATCTGCCCCTTCCTTCAGACTTCCTTACAGAGCCCCTCCTCCAACACACACGAACGCGCACATGACCAATGAGGGCACGAGATCAGTTTGTACCCAGATGGAAGGCTGACAGGGAGGTAGGCCATCCAGTTACTTTAGCCGGGCTGGCTCAGATGATTGGTCGTACTTTTTACAGCTCCACGGCTTCCACAGATGAGATATTTGTATGTATTGTCAAAGCATTTAAAGTCCTTATCTTACATTAAAAACTTTTTTTGGCAGTTGATTTCTGGGGGGTGTATGCAACAGATAGTCAATGTATGTTTCTTTATTTCATACTGAATAATATGTAAAAAAAGGAAAAATATTAGGTCCAATAAAAAAACTTTGCTTCTGGAAGCAGGCCATTTCGTGACGTCACGTGTGGTTCCCGGCTGCCGCTGTCTGGCTCCCTGCTGCCGTCCGGATCGCACAAATCGCTCCCATTTCTCCCGTAAAACCTTCTCTTTCGGGAACAAATGAACGGTAAAACCATCCCGATTGGTGTTGCTACACCCGCCAACGACACACCTCTTCACCATGATCCGGAAAAAACAAGACAAACTCGGAGATAAACACTGATACACAAAGTTGACATGCGGCTATACCAGCAATGCTACACTGTGTGATGCTGGGACGGGCTGAACTCACCAGGATTCGCGGAACCACACGTGACGTCACGACACAGCACCAAGCAGCGGCAAGTTTGAATCCAGACTTTTCTGGATACCTCTGAATTTGACCCATTTTCCCGATATTAACAAGTGATTTACAGCAAATAGGAAACGATATTCGATCTATATCACGTGTTACTGGAATAAGACCTAACAAGTTAATGCATTTTGAAACAGTTCTATGATCTTTCAGCTACAGTAAATTACGCAAGATAAGGACTTTAATGTATTCATTGCTATCGGGATGTTAAAGGTGGGGTAGGTAAGTTTCAGAAACCGGCTCGAGATACACTTTTTGTTATATTCCATGGAATGCTCTTAACATCCCGATAGTAATGAATATCTGAAGTGCTTCGACAAAAAATCCATAAAAAAATGTCATCTGTGGAAGCTGTAATACTGTAAAAACTACAACCTATCGGTTTAGCCGAGCCGGCTAAACCGATTGGATTGCCGCCCTGTCTGTCAGCCTTCCATCTCGTGCACGCACAAATGTATCTCGTGCCCTCATTGGGCGTGCCGTCATTGGGCGTGCATTGCAGCAGTACTTCAATGAGTCGCCAGCAACAGGCGGCCACTTTCACCATGGCAGAGTTAGGTTCAACATCGTCTACTGGTCGCAAAAAAAAAAATTAACGGAGCAAATTAATAACAAAAAGAAAGTGGAAACTAGGAGAAGTCAAATCAGAGCTGTGTAGTATTGCTAACCTAGATGTGTTTAGCTTTGCCTGATATGTAACGTTACTGCAGCCTGCTCTCGCGGAGGAGGTGCTCTGTAAGGAAGTCTGAAGGAAGGGGCGGATTCTTTTTGGCTGTGTACTTTCAGATTTGAGTGCACTCGAGCCGGTTTCTGAAACTTACCTACCCCACCTTTAAGAGCATTCCATGGAATATAACAACAAGTGTTTCTGAAGGGAATTACCTACCCCACCTTTAATAAATGCTAAAGTGTAAGTATCAGAAACGTGCGTTCACCACTGAACTTATTTTCTGCAATATTCCAAAATCCAATGAAATGATCTGATTGCTTTCTGTCAGGGGAATCCTTGCAGTGCTAACCCCCGGGTCAACCTGAACCACTCTATAGTCCCACATTTCACTCAAGGGAGAACAAGTTCTAAACTGTGGGGCGGCTGTGGCGCAGTGGGTAGTTCAGATCAGGGGATTTTCAGATCAGTGGAGCACCGGTTCAATCCCCCATGACCCCCACTGCTGTCGCTGTGCCCCTGAACGAGACACTTCACCCCAAATTAGCTCCTTAGGGTATGGTCCACAGTATTCAATGTATTACATGGCATATAATGTAATGTAAGGCGCTCTGAGCACTTGGAAAAGCACAAAATAAATACCATGAAGTATTCATTATTATTAATACTGAGCAAACTCAACTGCTGATGAAGACCATGAGATGTGGTCGTAAACTGGTTTATGTAAGAGAGGACCTTTGGATGTCTTTGGTCAAGGAGAAAATACTGTATAGGAGGAGGAGGTATAAAAGAAATATCAGTAGGGAAGTTATTGACCTTGGAAAGAGCGACTCAAGGTCCACTTATGAGCTTTTTAGTTTGGGAGCTTTCAACCACATCGCATTATCTTCAGGGTGGAGGTGGCTCACGTACTATATGTTATATTATGTGATCTACTGTAAGAAAGGGATTCAAGCGATAACAAGATCTATGCTTTAGTCACTTTATGACGGCTGTAGATGGAGACGAGGACATGCAAAGGTGGGAAACATCTTGAGAGGACATTAGGATTTTAAGTACTCAGACCATGTATTTGGAATATGCATAGAAATAAAAAAGTATGATGCAAGCAGAAAAATATGGTGAAGAGACATCCACCAATAAGAGGGTCAGGGGTTCGAGAGTCCATGAGCAAGATACTTAAAAGGGTCAGATAATAAATAACTAAATGTAATGTAAAAAATGACAGGATTAGATTATAAAAAGGAAAACAAAATGTTTGGAGGATTATTTAATTTTCATAATAATAATAGAAACTGTAATAAAGGTCAATCAGAGCTTAGTGTAAATTCCTATAAATATTCCAGCTGTCATGGAGGGTGAAAAAGCAGCAGCAACATCCTGTCAGCCTTTACTGGGACACACAGTCCCAGAGACATGTAGACCTGGAGAGACACAAAGTCCCTCAAACATACCGAGTCCCAGAGACATGTAGACCTGGAGAGACACCGAGTCCCTCAAACATACCTAGTCCCAGAGACATGTAGACCTGGAGAGACACTGAGTCCCTCAAACATACCGAGTCCCAGAGACATGTAGACCTGGAGGGACACCGAGTACCTCAAACATACCGAGACCCAGAGACATGTAGACCTGCAGAGACACTGAGTCCCTCCAACATACGATTCCCCGAGACATGTAGACCTGCAGAGACACTGAGTCCCTCAAATATACCGAGACCCAGAGACATGTAGACCTGCAGAGACACCGAGTCCCTCAAACATACCAAGTCCCAGAGACATGTAGACCTGCAGAGACACCGAGTCCCTCAAATATACCAAGTCCCAGAGACATGTAGACTTGCAGAGACACCGAGTCTCTCAAACATACCAAGTCCCAGAGACATGTAGACCTGCAGAGACACCGAGTCCCTCAAATATACCAAGTCCCAGAGACATGTAGACCTGCAGAGACACTGACTGACTCCCTCAAACATACCGAGTCCCAGAGACATGTAAAACTGGAGAGACACTGAGTCCCTCAAACATACCAAGTCCCAGAGACATGTAGACCTGGAGAGACACCGAGTACCTCAAACATACCGAGACCCAGAGACATGTAGACCTGCAGAGACACAGTGTCCCTGACACATACCGAGTCCCAGAGACATGTAGACCTGCAGAGACACAGTGTCCCTCACACATACCGAGTCCCAGAGACATGTAGACCTGCAGAGACACTGAGTCCGTCACACATACAGAGTCCCGAGACATGTAGACCTGCAGAGACACTGAGTCTATCAAACACACGAGTCCCACAGAGACATGTAGACCTGCAGAGACACTGAGTCCCTCACACATACCGAATCCCAGAGACATGTAGACCTGCAGAGACACAGTGTCCCTGACACATACCGAGTCCCAGAGACATGTAGACCTGCAGAGACACAGTGTCCCTCACACATACCGAGTCCCAGAGACATGTAGACCTGCAGAGACACTGAGTCCGTCACACATACAGAGTCCCGAGACATGTAGACCTGCAGAGACACTGAGTCTATCAAACACACGAGTCCCACAGAGACATGTAGACCTGCAGAGACACTGAGTCCCTCACACATACCGAGTCCCAGAGACATGTAGACCTGCAGAGACACTGAGTCCGTCACACATACAGAGTCCCGAGACATGTAGACCTGCAGAGAAACTGAGTCTATCAAACACACGAGTCCCACAGAGACATGTGACTGCGGTACTGTTCCACACAGAAACATGTGAACCATGATGGCGTCAGGACGTCTAATAATGTCTGTTATCAAGGTACTGCAGAACTACTACAGGCTTATCACACGGATCACTATCACCGTCTTCCCAGGTGTATGTGATCGTTGGAGCACTACCTGTTGTGCCTTCAGGCCAGGCATTAATCTAATATGACTGAATGAGCAACACACACACACACACACACACACACACACACACACACACACACACACACACACACACACACACACACACACACACACACACACACACACACACACACAAACACCAAACAAGTAGTAGCATTTCCACATAGTTCGTAACTTGAGGATTTCCATTTTGTGTCTCTTCCTTCACTCATTCACAGAATTCTATAATTCTTAATTGTTGAAATGGACAACAATTAAGTAAACATATTCAGTGTGAGTGTTTTTGTGTGTGTGTGTGTGTGTGTGTGTGTGTGTGTGTGTGTGTGTGTGTGTGTGTGTGTGTGTGTGTGTGTGTGTGTGTGTGTGTGTGTGTGTGTGTGTGTGTGTGTGTGTGTGTGTGTGTGGGGTGTGTGTGTGTGTGTGTGTGTGTGTGTATTTGCCTACACACACTAAATCCCTCACAAGGTCAAGTTGCTGATGGTGGTTTTCCGGGTTACACGCTGCTTGTGTTGCACTGCGGCCGTCTTCAAACCGTATTCAAATCGCATTAAACGCATATAAATATGTGTAAATGAACACATTGTTAATGACGTCCTTACCGTACACGCCCTGGCCGTGCACACCCTGCAGGAAGCCGGTAAACAGCCACAGGAGACCGAAAACTAGACCCATCTTCACATCCTCCTCTGGCCGCCTCGCTGCTTCTCTCCCCCCGGGGATGAGGTTGTCAGATCGGTTCCCCGCAGCTGCTGCTCCTCCCTCCTCCTCCACCTCCTCCGCTCCGTACGGAATCCGGCCCGGTGACCGGTTCTCATCCACAAACTGTGTCCCCCACGACCACCAGCAGCAGCCTGCCGCCCACCACCCTCCCAGACCCAGGTCAGATGGGACAGGAAGGTCCGGTTCTGCTCATACCGGAGCTAACGTTAGCCGTTGGAAACCGTTGAGGAGAGTAATGGTCAGCAGAGACCCGGGGAAAAGAAGAGCAGGTTTCTCAGCCGCGTCTCCTTGGTGGTGACATTGTAGGAAAATTAAAATTCAGCAGAAAACACGCCGGTGTGACAGTATCCTTCCACCGGGAGGATGTTCACAAGTCCCCGCTACCCCTCCGCCGAGTCCAGGGGGCTCCTTGTCCGTTAGTCGGTACCGGAGTTACATCCTCCATCCTGAGGGGAAAAGCGGGTGTTCAGCGGCTTGTCACGGCGCGTCAAGCCGGGGGAGAGATGCGGAGAGTCGGGTCTCCGTGATGCCGTGATGCCGCTCGGGGCTCAGAAGGAGGAGAAGTGGTCAGTCCGGTAAACTGCTCCGTGGATTTTTACCGGTGAGAGACGTCACAGAGCGAACCGAGCGGTGAAGTCGATCAGAGTGGACGTGGGTACAGCTTCCGGGAAGACCTTTTCAAAATAAAACCAGTTGTAATGTTTGTAGTGCTGATTCAAAACGTCTAAACTTTTCACTTCTGGAGTCAAAAGTGAATATTTAGATCAATTGATATTTAATGTAGAACAGAGGTTATCAAACAGTTGGTCGGACTCTCCAAGGAGTCTCAGTTTACACCTAGCAATCATGAGCAGAAGTGGAAAAAGAATTCAGATTATTTAGCAATACTACAGTGTAAACATACTCTATTACAAGTAAAAGACCTGCATTGAGAATGGTACTGAACTTAAAGTATTTATGTATAATCTGGAAAATGTAGTGTGTGTGTGTGTGTGTGTGTGTGTGTGTGTGTGTGTGTGTGTGTGTGTGTGTGTGTGTGTGTGTGTGTGTGTGTGTGTGTGTGTGTGTGTGTGTGTGTGTGTGTGTGTGTGTGTGTTGTGCAGACATAAATCTACATATTTTGATAATGAGTAGCTAATTAGGGTTAAACTGATCAAAATAGAGTTTTATTCATTTTGTATTTGACTTGTACAACTTGCTAGGGCAGCCCCTCCTTAACGGAGATAACGGCTGCTCAAGGCTGGAGCATCTGTGTCAGAGGGTGACAGAGGACACTAGGGCAAATGATTCCCTAACAATAACATTTTGGTTTTTATCTATATTTATGTTGGTGTTGCTTCGTGTTCTTGTAAGAAGTGAAA
Source organism: Notothenia rossii (assembly GCF_949606895.1). Classification (NCBI taxonomy): domain Eukaryota; kingdom Metazoa; phylum Chordata; class Actinopteri; order Perciformes; family Nototheniidae; genus Notothenia; species Notothenia rossii. The sequence continues at coordinate 82,679,184 of NC_136905.1, read as the reverse complement.
ATATATCTATTTCCAGTTGTGGTAAAGTGTTGTTACATAATCTATTATTTATATGACCACTTTCCAACAGCAGGCTCTTACTTTGAAAATCTGTTTCCGGTGTCCTCGGACCTAACGGCAGGTGATTTGACGTTAAGCGGTGTCTGCCGCGCGAAACATCCTCACGAGCACAATCCACTGGTTTCTGACCGTGACTGTCAAATTAAAACATTAAAAAAACATCTCACGAGACAACTGTAGGCGGCATGCGGGGATGAAAATGACAGCGCGAGCCCTCACTGCACGTGTGTGTTATTTTTTCCCAGGAATCCTGGTTTAGGCGAAAACACAGAGACGATCATACACAAAAATAATATATTATATTGATTAATTATTGATTGATACAAATACATAGGTGATATTAGATGAAGAATACATGTTAAAATATGGATGGAAATCTGATTTAAATGTAAAATACTGCTGTAGCTTGTACTTATTCTGAGGATTTGTGTTCTATCATCAACAGGTTAAATCTTTATTCTCATTCATTGATAATTATTGATTTAAGATAACACAAACGTCAAGTCCCCAAATGCAGATTTAGCTTTAACAAACTCATGGAAAACAGGGTGTTTTAAGCAAAAGATGATTGAATGCCTGTGATTACAAGTCCTGCATTCAAAATGTAACTTAATATAATAATAAACACAAAAAAACATACAAGAACAAGACAGTTATCATCATGCTGAATAGCCTAATATTTATGGAGCTTATGAATTTCGCAAAGGACAAATGAATCATAATATAGTTTCTTTTTAAAGGTCCCCTATTATACTGTTTTTCATCAATATATCACAGGTCTCAGATATATACAGAACCTGTCTCTGATTGGCTGAAACACCAAACAGATCATTGCAGCATTACCCATAATCCCCTCTGTTTCAGCCCTGTTTCCAAAGTGCTGATTCTCTGTCTGTTACTTTAGATGAAAATAAGGAGCCCCTCCCCACGCCCCTCTGACGGAGCGTCCACACAGCAGCGTGCGTTGGCGCTTGGCGGTGGGCGTGTCTGAAGCTTGGGGAGTCAACGCGAGCAACGCGACCAAGAACCAATCACATGAATCTCCCGCCCCCGACATACAAAGCAAAATGCTAGCATTCCATGCTAGCTATATATACTGTCCATGCCTGCTAGCTGTCCATTCAATGTTTAAACGAGGTACACTGGATATAAACTCCCCAAACAGGCGAAAACCTACCAGTTTCACCCACTATCTCTGCCACCTCCCTCCATGCCTGGCTCCTCCGGTTTGTATCCCGGTAGATGAACAGAGACTGATCATACAGCACTGGGTGATTCACTACTCGCAGCATACACGCGGTTTGATTGGCTAGCAGTTGTACTGGCAGATTTTCATAAACAGGATTTGATTGGCTGACGCTTCCGTCGAAGCTTCAAAAGTTGAACCCAACTTTTGACGCGAGCAACGCGTAGCTACGCTCCCCACAATGTAGTTCGGCGAGGCGTGATGTCACCCCATTCAAAGTGAATGGGCAGAAGCGTTGAAGCTTCAACGCACGCCGCTGTGTGGACGGGCCGTCGATTTGGTTACAAAGAACTCAATGGTGCTCTGGGAGGAGATTCAGGTGATAAGGTGGGGGGGGGGGGGGGGGGGGGTTACCTTGGTTGCTGATTGGCTAATGGTTACACAAGACAAAACATCGTTGTGACATAAAGTGGCCAAAATCTGATCAGCTCATTTTCAGACAGGTTTTTATAGAAATGGATCAAAAAGAGAGAGAATCTTTGTTCCTGAAACTTTCAGAGTCTCTTTCCACAGAGGGGACACATGTTGATGTAGAAGAGACATGAAGAAGAGGGGACACATGTTGATGTAGAAGAGACATGGAGAAGAGGGGACACATGTTGATGTAGAAGAGACATGAAGAAGAGGGGACAGATGATGATGTAGAAGAGACATGAAGAAGAGGGGACACATGTTGATGTAGAAGAGACATGAAGAAGAGGGGACACATGTGATGTAGAAGAGACATGGAGAAGAGGGGACACATGTTGATGTAGAAGAGACATGGAGAAGAGGGGACACATGTTGATGTAGAAGAGACATGGAGAAGAGGGGACACATGTTGATGTAGAAGAGACATGGAGAAGAGGGGACACATGTTGATGTAGAAGAGACATGAAGAAGAGGGGACACATGTTGATGTAGAAGAGACATGAAGAAGAGGGGACACATGTGATGTAGAAGAGACATGAAGAAGAGGGGACACATGTTGATGTAGAAGAGACATGAAGAAGAGGGGACACATGTTGATGTAGAAGAGACATGAAGAAGAGGGGACACATGATGTAGAAATACTCAATGCGCGTGCTTGGAAGTTGTGTGTAAAGTCAAAGAAATCAGGTTATGATCAGATGAGCAAATTAATCCCTCAAAGTTTATAGTGAAATCTGATGTGGGGAATGTAATGCCACCGAAGAAATCAAACAAAAAGGCTAAAGTGCCATTGAATGAGAGCAGCGGTCTTTCGGGAGTGAGTGACACACAAGCAGCAGAGGAGAACGCCATGGAAAGCAGGGCCTCGCAGGTGAACCACTCGGAGCTGTCGGTACTAATACGCTCCATAATAAGAGAGGAGATAGGGGCTGCTTTCCAGAAATTCCAGCCGCAGCTTGATGCTTTAAAGGGAGAACTTGACTCATGTTGTCAGAAGCTCGGTGATATGGAGGAGGGGATAACCGACATGGATTGTAGGGTTGCTATACTCGAAACTGCAAATGGCAATCTAATGAAGGAAAACAAAGAGTTCAAAGACAAAATAGAGAGGATGGAGATTCAAAGCAGAAAGTTTAATCTACGTGTGATTGGACTGAAAACGGACATTGAGAAGAGCGATCCCATTGCCTTTGTGACAAACTCTTTAAAGGAGGTGTTTGGAAACGAGCTCTCATGTGAACCGGCAGTCGAGATTGCATACAGGATTGGGCAGGGGACTGACTTGAGACCCAGACCTATGATAGTCACTATGCAGAGATATCAAGCTAAGGAAGCTATCTTGAAGCTGGCAAGAAGCAAGGGAGAGATTATTTTCCGTGACATGCGAGTGAAGATATTTCCTGATATTACTCCGGATATTGCCAGGAAGAGAGCCCTATTCAATGACGTCAGGACGAAGCTGCGCAAGGCTGAGGTGAGGCATGGACTATTGTTCCCCGCAACGCTCATCGTAACCTTCAATGGACAAACCAAACTTTATCGGGACTGTAGTGAAGCAGAGCATTTCTATAAAACAGTGATAAGCCCGGTTTCAGTTCAAACCAGAAATGAAGGTGGGAAATGACTGATTGACATGACCTGATAGATGGTATGATTAAACATATAGGAGAAGAAATTAATTGTATTATGAAAATGGAAATTGTTGCAGTTTTGGTGATTTCCACAATTGTTTTATTTTCTTGCAGGCCAATATTCACTGGTCTATGAGTTATCTATTTATTTGAAGTTATTTACTTCATCATCTGCGAGTATGAATTTATGTTTATTAGATTTTGAATAGAGACAAATTTCAACTTGTCTCTATTGTTGTTCATTCCTCCTAAAATGTAATTTTGATGTATTGATTAGATCTAGTGTTGCGAGACATTACCATGAATCTATTTCATACTATTATTTAAAAAATGTTTGGGAGCTACCGGGAGGCTCGTCTAATTGAGCGAGTGTGTATGCACATTTATAGCAATCTATGTGCAGATAAATGTTGGTTATGTATGTGATGGTGTGTGTGGTTGAAATTGTGTTACATGTATGTTTTAGTTCAGCTCTCATTTTGATAGGAAGTGAAAAAGAGATAACATATAAATTGCCATCTTAATGTTGAATAAGTTACCAAGTAAAGGGTTTAAATTGGCTCATATAAATGTATGTAGTCTAAGAAATAAAGTGTCTGAGATAGAGGAAATATTATCATGTGGTATTCATTTGTTAGCAATATCTGAAACTCACTTAGATGACACATCTAATGACGCTGCTGTGGATATTGATGGATATAGAATAATTAGAAAGGACAGGAATGCGGAGGTGGGGTGGCAGTATACATTCAAAAGCAAATACCAGCTAAAGTGAGATATGATTTGATGTCTGCTGATATTGAAGTACTTTGGTTGCAAATTAATTTACCTCACTTGAAACCTTTTGGTAGGATGTTGTTACAGACCTCCAAATGCAAACTCAATTTATTTAGACAAATTATGTGAAATGTTAGAAAAAGTTTGTGATCTTGACTGAGAGATTTATTTTATCGGAGATTTAAATATTGACTGGAATATGTTGCACTTTGCCCTTAAAAACAAGCTGCAGACAATAATGAATACATGTAACTTGGTACAAATGGTGACTAAACCTACTAGGATATGCATAAAGAAAGATGGGTCAAAAAGTGCAACTTGTATTGATCATATATTTACTAATTTTAGCCATGTATGTTCTCAGGCAATATCAATTCCAGTAGGGTGTTCTGATCATAATTTAATAATTATCGTGAGAAAGACAAAGGTGCAAAAAGCTGGACCAAAAGTAATTGTGAGGAGATCAATGAAATATTTTAGTGAAGAGTCATTTATACAGGATGCTCAAAAGATATGTTGGAAACATGTTTTTGAGAAAGTCGATCCGGATGATGCTCTTGATGTCTTTCATTTGTTATTTATGCAGGTGATTGATAAACAGGCTCCACTTAGAAAACAGACTGTAAGGAACTTTAGAGCACCCTGGTTAGATGAGGAATCAAGGGATCTAATGAAACAAAGAGATGATGCAAAAAATGTAGCTCTCTCATCAAGTTTTGAGTCCGATGGGCAAATGTATAGAAGGTTAAGGAATTATGTTACAGCATTAAATAAAAATAAAAAACAGTTGTATTATGGAAATAAAATTAAAGAGATAAAGGATGACAAGAAAAAACTGTGGAGTTTAGTGAATGGCATGATGGGCCGTAAGCCGAAATCCACCTCAACATATCTTGAGGTGGATGGGACATTTTTGACAAAACCAGTACAAATTGCTAATCATCTGAATGAATATTTTCTTGATAAAGTAAAACATTTGAGGAGAAATATGAATCAAACTATAAATAGTAACTCCACATTTCTAATAAAGGATTTAATTATGAAAAATAAGAAGTGTACATTTAAAATAGAAAAAGTGACAGTTACAGATGTTGAATGTCAACTAGGTAAATGTAATGATAAACCACCAGGAGTGGATCATTTAGTTGGTACATTTCTTAGATATGTTGCTAATTTTGTTGCAGAGCCTATCTGTCATATTATAAATTTGAGTATTGATAAATGTATTGGCCCACAGGCATGGAAAATAGCTAAAATTATTCCACTTGCAAAAAATCCAGCTGGACCATTTTCTGGTACAAATAGCCGTCCAATAAGTTTATTACCAGCATTAGCAAAGATAATGGAGAGAATAATTTTCAATCAAATACAAAAATACTTTGAAGGTAACACACTTAATACTGTGTATCAACATGTTTACAGACCTGGGGCCTCATTTATGAAGGGATATACGCTAAAAAAAATGGCGTACGGCAGTTTCTACGCAATGTTTGCGATTTATAAAATACTAACCTGACGGGAAAACGTACGGTCCTCCACGCAAACTCTGACCCATGCGTACGCACTAAGCACAAAAACGAGAGAGACGAGAAACCGCGACACCGTTGGCAGAAGGAAGAGTGGAGAGAAATATGTGGAAATAATACCATAAATAAAATGTTAGCTCTCATTTATCATATATGAAGAATTCATTTTCAAACATTGATCAAAGCCAATCTTAAAATGATTTAACAAACGCCTGTTTGAGACTCCTCAGTGCACACAAAAACATAACTGGGAGAAATAAATAAATACGGATATGTTATTTAAAACCACCTCGAATATGTTGTGTTAATGTTATGAAATGTTTTCTCATAAATGATGCGGTAAGCAGGAGGACAGAATTACGTCTAAACTGACACCGTTTTGCATTTCTATAGGTTGTAGATACGAGCATGGTTTTATATATGTTTAATACATGTTTAATCGTGTTTTATGCCGTTTGCCAAGACTTGATAAGTCACTCGTAAAACACAGGAGGTATGGAAACTAAGAGCACCATATGTGGTAAATTGAACAGCTAATATATAACACAACACATTAGTTGTATTTCCTTTAACTGGTGGATTATGGATATTTAGTTACTGATCGAGCTGGGACACAAACCACCAAATACAAAAACATAACTCAGATCCAGCCGTCATGACTCCACTCCGGAAGGATTCCCCGATCATTTCTTACAGTTTCTCATCAAGGGGGGGGTCTCCTGTCCCCGGTGCAAACACACTGCCTGAGGAAGGCTATGTATATTTTTTTTGTCATTAACCTTTTTCGGACCACTTATTTATTTATTTTGGTGACAATCCGACCTCCATGCTGCTACTCTGGTTCAAACTGCATCCACCAAACAATATGATTTATCTCCACCTCCCCAAAATAACCAAAATCTGACATGGTGTGAGATGTTCTTTTTAGCTGTTCTGTCGTCATTTCCTGCGATCTTCTCCATGCAGTCAGTCAAAATGAATGAATGAATGAAAGGGCGTTTCTTTGACTATTTATAGGCAAACATGGGCGTTACGTGAAGCTCGCAAAAGCTGCACCGCATTTCGAGTCAGTTATGATTTATAAAGGGAAACAGGCGTAGGAAGTGCCATACGCACTTTCCTCGCCGGTACGCAATGTTTGGTGAATCGGAAAGTGGCGGAAAATGTATGGACCTATTTTTCGGATTTCTACTACGTAAGCAACCTTCCCACGTCAATCCTACGCACGGCGTTATACATGAGGCCCCTGGCCATTCCACATGCACCGCTTTAACACAAATGACAGATGACTGGAAGGGCGAACTAGATAATAGGAAGTTAGTGGGTGCAGTACTAGTTGATTTTAGTTCTGCTTTTGATGTCATTGACCATTCTTTGTTGTTACCCAAGCTGGAAGAATATGGTTTTGATTTTGTAAATAATTTGAAACGCTGAGGTGGTTAGAAAGTTACCTGACAAATCGAAGTCAAACTGTTTTTTTTAATGGAAGTCTCTCAAAGATGAAAACAGTCACTTGTGGAGTACCTCAGGGTAGTTGTTTGGGACCACTTTTATTTTCTATTTTTACAAATGACCTACCATTAGTGTTAGAAAAAGCTAAAATTGTAATGTATGCAGATGACTCAACAATAAATTATGCAGCATCAAGTACAAGAGAGTTGACAAATGTTATGAATAAAGATCTACTACTGATATCAGAGTGGGTCATAAATAATAAGTTGGTACTTAATGCGGGAAAAACAAAATCGTTATTAATAGGATCAATTCATCAGTTAAAAGGTGAACCAAAATTGCAACTACATTTAAACCATATTGAAATTGAACAGGTCAAGGAGACAAAATTGCTAGGTATAACCCTGGATCATACATTATCTTTGTCTAAACAAATTCCTAATGTTGTATGTAAAATGGGAAGGGGTGTGTCAGTTGTAAAAAGAATTGTAAAATATTTGCCTATGGATGTCAGTAGACAAGTTTTGGATGCTTTGGTTCTGTCGCAGCTTGATTATTGTTTGGTTATATGGTCTAGTGCTGCTGAAAAAGATTTAAACAAACTACAAGTAGCACAAAATAAGGCAGCACGATGTGCACTGCAGTGCTCCTACAGAACCAGAGTCACTGAAATGCTGGAGACATTGAAATGCTTAACTGTCAGACAGAGGTCAACTTATATTTTATTACATTTTGTCAGAAATATTACAGTGACTCACTCACCAGATATATTATCACAAAGGTTTATAGCGCAATATGCACAACATAACTATCAAACACGACATACAATAGAAGGAAGGTTTGTATTAACCAAATCTAAATCAAATATGGGACAGAAAACAGTACAGAGTAGGGATGTGCATCTCCATCACTGAGGCCGATGCGATGCGCATCTCGATACGTTGCCACGATACGATACATTAACGATACCTTTGAAACACCAGGCGATGCGATACGATACGATTCACCCCTGTTGCGATACAGTTCGATACGATTTGATTCAACATTATGCGATTCGGGGCGATACGATGCGATTCAACACGATGCAAAAATAATGATACTTCAATATGGTACGACAGAGGATTTTTGTTTTATTCCTTATATGCAGCAAATCATACATTAACAAAAAAGTGCTTTACATATTTGGTACTGCACATCCCATCATGCCGTTTATTTTTTTACCTTTAAAAGCTCTCCAGAGTACAATTGTATAACACCTCACAGTTAAACAATGTAAGGATGCATTGCTCATGATTAACAATGTGCAAATAACAGCTACCATAGAGCAATGCCCATACAGCTGCCAGCCTGATGTGCTTAACACTCAGAGGCTAACTCACCAATGAGCAGAAAGCATTGGTTTCTATCTGAACAATAAAGAAAACAAATAACCTTTCACAAACAGGTATTTCATAACTGCTTACAGTAAGGAAGACATTTAAATTATTATTGGCCGTCACAGGCTGCTGTAAGCTAAACACCTCTCTCTGACAGAACACCTCACTGAGTGATTTAACTCATATGTCTCACTTTCAGGTTTCTCTTTTCAGCCGCAGACCCCATGTCGCCTCTTTATGTGCGTCGCTAAGTTCCTCGTACTACTTGTGTACTTTAAAGCGGCTCGGCATCGTTAACAATTTGCGAATGATTTTTCAAGTTGACCGTCTGTAGTAATAGTGCCGCGCACATATACCATCAGGACGTTACTGATGGGGTGCGGCTGCGGAGTGATACTGTGTGTATGCAAGTCCGCATCTAGGACGGATCTATGTATCATGGCTGTAGACCTGTTAAGTAATAAAGATACCTCATACAAAGGTCTACGGATACCTTATTACTCTCCATGACCTGCGCTCAACTATATAGCATAAATGACTATTACACCGTCTTTCTTGAACAATCCGAAGTGTTGCCAAACGTTTGATTTGTAGGTATTTTTCGCTGCGCTGTGTTTCTCTTTCTCCTCAACCTCCGTGTGTGTTGATAACTGAGACTCTCGTTCTCCGTAGTGGCGAAGCAAATATCAAAGATCGTCTCTGCTGAACGTTGACAAGATAAGGGGATTTTATATGAATGAATCGGTTTTTTACCGATGCAAAGACGCTACGCAATCGATGCATCGCGAGTTCAACCCAAACTGTAGCCGATGTGCACTCTTTCAACCGGTGCACTCGCATCTTGAACGTTTATGCCGGTGCACCGATGCGAATCGGTGAATCTTAACATCTCTAGTACAGAGCCATGATCAGCTGGAACTCTTTACCGGTTCACATCATTCAGAAACATTCTCAAGTACATTTCAAAAGGTTGCTAAAAAATTATTTAAGTATTATAAAGTACATTTGAACTGTGCCTGTGGCTATGTTTGCATATATTATGATGTAAACTTATTTGTATTTACTTTTGTTTGGCCTTAGGATGGCGATAATTGGATGACCATTTTAGTTTTCACTTCATTTCACTGTAAATTGCTTGCAATGATGAGCTGTTTTGTTTTGTTTTGTTTTGTTTTGTTTACAATTTGTTGTATGTATGTTTATGTATGTTTTGAGTGTGTGAGGACCCCAGGAAGAATAGCCAATGCTCATGCTAGTGCTAATGGGGATCCTAATAAAGACAAAAAGACAAGACAAGAAGAGACATGAAGAAGAGGGGACACATGTTGATGAAGAACAGACTTGAAGAAGTGGATTTTTCATAATAGGTGACCTTTAACTTTTATTTACAACCCTTGTGTTTATGGTTCAATTGTTCAATAAGGTTCTTCATAAAACTAGCATTTACATTTTGCTCTCAGATGAATGCGTTTCATTTTAAAATGTACCGAATGTTCTTGCAGTGCAGAAAGCCCCCGGACCACCCTGGAGGTCCACCCACCAAGATTACATAATTCTACAGGAAACTCAAAGTGAAACATTCGCAATTAAATTAAAAAGTAATACTGAAAAACAATCCCAAAAGAAGCTCTGTGTTTACTGAGAGGTTTCCAGCTGGCGACGACAGAAAGAGAGAGATATCAGGGCGGCTGCGGAAAGCACTACTTTTAAGAATTAGATCAAATATGAAATCTCCTATGAATACATGAAAGAGTCGTTCATTAACATTTCAGAGCATCTGTTTACAGACTTCCAAAACAAAGTGCCAAATAATCAGAAATAGCCAACTTCAGAGAACTAATGTGACAGGGCGCTGTCCGTGGTGCTGATCCTGGGAGACTTCAGTGACTCTTTTACACTCCTCACTGCATTATGACATTAAAACATGCTCATCTAGCCCTATACAAAACTTCGATAGGCTATTCTTTTCTTTTGGCTTCATGAAATGGAAGGAATCCAGTTGTATCAAATCAACATTTCAGCCTTTTATGTAGCACGTTATCAAGACTCCTCAAAGCGCTTTTTAAGTCAGCATTCACCCATGTATACAGAGGCAGAGGAACAACAAGCTCAAGCAATGCAATTATTATTAAGTGGGGTTAAGGATAAGATGACATGTTGACTGTAGGGGATCGAACCCACACTAATCCGATTGAAAGACGACCACCAACTCACAGCCACAGTTGTGACTGTTCTTTAAAAGTCCCCTATAATAATGTTTTTCATCAATATATCCCAGGTCTCAGATATATCCAGAGCCTGTCTCTGATTGGCTGAAACACCAAACAGATCATTGCAGCATTACCCATAATCCCCTCTGTTTCAGCCCTGTTTCCAAAGTGCTGATTCTCTGTCTGTTACTTTAGATGAAAGTAAGGAGCCCCTCCCCACGCCCCTCTGACAGAGATTTGGTTACAAAGAACTCAATGGTGCTCTAGGAGGAGATTTAGGTGATAAGAGGGGGGGGGGTTACCTTGGTTGCTGATTGGCTAATGATTACATAAGCCAAAACATCGTTATGACATCATAAACTGGCCAAAACCTGATCAGCTCATTTTCAGACAGGTTTTTATATAAATAGCCGCTTTCACACTTAGTACTTTGCCGTACTTAGTGCCCAGCACTTAGTTCCCCCATGGAACTAAAGAGCAGATCGTGTTCACACTGGAGTACTTTTCCCTGAGGGAAGATTACGCAAATGAGGCCGCTGACGTCACTTCTTCTTCTTCTGCTTTGGGTTTACTGGCAGGCCGCAAACAACTTCACGGCGTATACTGCCACCCGAAGTCCCCGGCCGGAAGTCCCCGGAGTTGGGGACTGGCTTCAGTAGAAGCTGCTGGGACTCCCAGCAGCTTCTACTCAAGCCTTCCGAGTAAACGGCCGGAACGCCGACACCTCCTCATCTCCACCGCTCCCATGTTTTTTTTTGTGTTGCCATAAGGACTGTTCCAATGTCCAGGATGCTTGGAATTCTACCGAGGCCGGCGTCCTTCGTAGAGGGACATTTTGAGGCTGCACATGTGTATCCTCCGCGGTCTTAAAATCCCCACAATGCTTTGCGCACGGACCAATTTCTCAAATCTTTGGCGGAAATCACGTTCCATTGAAGACAGGGCCTCTCATATGACGCACACCTGCACACCTGTTAGCCTGTTCTACAATTCTTCGTTTTCCGAGGCTATGAAGGGTTCTTGCATCGCTTCTGAAGGACCTGACTCGGAGGGACATGTCCTACCAAGGAAGCGTCCTCGACATTGAGAAACACCCCATGTCTCATGTCTGCCTTTGCTTCCTGTCTGTGGCCGTTTCTCAATCTTGAGGATGCTGGCTTGGTGGTTGCGTACTTCCAAGTCACTTCCTTCAGAAACGAAGCAAATATGCTTCCAAGCCACGGCTTCGGAAAATAAAGAAGAATGGAACAGGCTAACAAGTGTGCCACTCTCTCTAACGGTTTCAACATAAACTGTACCGAAAATAAATACCTCACGATGTCTATCTAATTATGAACTTGCTTTACTTTCACGGAACACATTTTTGGTGATAACAAATGTAACAAAGTAACATATTTACCAACACATGTTCTACGCCACTACATACTTACATTTAAATGTGTGCTGCGCCGGTTCAGCCATTCTCCGCAAGGGTTTTTGAAATTGGTCCGTGCGCAAAGCATTGTGGGGATTTTAAGGATGCAAAGTCTACCCATGTGCAGCCTCGAACTTTCCCCCAAACCAAGGACGCGACCTCGGTGGAATTCCAAGTATGCTGGAGATTGCCACTCGATGACGTAGCATCCTTGAAATATTGGCTTGGAAGCCAGTATCCTCGACATTGAGAAACACCCCATGTCTCATGTCTGCCTTTGCTTCCTGTCTGTGTTTCCCCTCCTGTCTGATTGTCTCATTGTGCTCACCTGTTGCCCCAGTGTATCACCTGCCCTCTCCAGCTGTGTCTTGTCTTGTGATTACCCTTGTGTGTATTTAGTCTTGCTTGCCCTTGTGTCCCTTGTCAGTTCGTTGTTGTTGAATGGTGGTTTGGTTCCTGTTGTTCTGGATTTCCCTGTTCTGTCCACCTCTGGTCCCGGTTTGTTTGTTTGATCATTTGTCTGTTGTTCCACCTTGCCTGCTCCTGTGGTTTTTGTATTGTCAACAGCTTTATATGTTAGATTCCCCTTATCTGCCTTCTTTCTACTGCTTTTGGGTCCGCATCCTTGTCAAACCTGACAATATCTTTGTCTCTTCTGGGCTGAAACTTTCCTTCTGGCATGTTTTCAGATGTTGGTATTTATAGAGAATGTATAGTTATTTATTTATTGTGCTTCATGTTTAATTCCTGCAGGCTATAAAGGTTGACATCCACAATAGATCGGCTGCATATACATGAAACGTACATAAACCCTCCCTGCTTTGTATATGAACGTCTGCCTGCAGCAGATGAATACATCAAAGTTGACTTTATTAACCCAGGAATATCAATTATAAAGCTGTTTATTGCACATAACGTCTCATTTTCATACTGAACTATTCATTTATTATACAGCTTAGAGAGATGTGAAGTACATTCAAAGTGTTTCAGCTCCACAGACTGATGAGAAGCTTTGGGAAGCTGGTGTAGAAATGTTAGAGTTTGCAGTAAAGCTCACTTGTTATTCTGTATGTGTTGTCCTTATGTTATTAAACTAAAATACAGACAGAAACCATTGCATGGCTGCAGATCGATCCACTTCCTGCTGCCGTCAGGAGTCTGCAGAGAGTTCATGAAGGGCAGGAGAAACTTTTTTACACAGCATTGAAATCAGCTTTTGCAACTCACTGTGAAATCACTCCTCCTGGACACACACACACACACACACACACACACACACACACACACACACACACACACACACACACACACACTGATTAATCATTCATGGACTAAAGTTAAACTCTCTTTTTTACCTATCACAGCTCCTCACTTTGACAGGATGTTGTTGATGTCTTACTTCTACAGACACAGAATTCCCTCTGAGTGTCAAACATGTCTGCATCTCTCAGACTGCACATTAAAACAGAAGGATCTGAACACACAGGTACCAAAAGATCTCTTCCCTGTTTCAGTAGCACACCACTTAGCACTTCTTTTATTTTGGCCGCATGAGGCTGTGGCTCAGGGGCCAGAGTGCTGGACTTTGAATCAGGGGGTAGCAAGTTCGAGTCCCACTGCAGTCAGCAGAGGCGCGGGAAGGTATTTTGAGTGGGGGTGCTGAGGTGCTGGACTCCAGTGAACACTATTACGGGCACTATAGAGCACGCACAAAAAAACTCCCCACACGCAAACACACAGTAAACCCGCGACTGTTACAATGAAGGCTCGATAATCAGCTCACGGCATATAGGCAGGGGTGCAGGGGTAAAGTGCTATTTTTTACGAGTGGGGAGCGGACCTCACCTCCTCTAGGGGGGTCCGGGGGGATGCTCCCCCGGGAAGATTTTTTTTAGATATTGAAGTTAAAAGCATCAATCTGGTGCACTTTGAGAGCAACATTAAGAGATCTATGGATACATCTCTCAACACCCAGATGAAACACAACTGTAAGCAGATGTTATTTTTCTTTATGGATATTTTATAAATCACTCCCCTTTCAAACTGTATTCTTGTTTTACTGCCATATAGTATTTCATAACTGTTTTTCCTTTATTCTCTTATTTTTTTTATAACTATAATGATCATATGAAGGTGTGCCGCGGAAATAATCTTTTGAATAATTTTTGACCAAACCGTTTGAGACCCACTGAGATAACTTAGACTAAAGTTAACTATCTAAACACTCAGAGAGTCCTTTAGCTCACCTGAGCCTCTCAGAGCCTCTCAGTCTGAGAGGAGAGCTCTCCTCTCAGACTGAGAGGAGAGCTCTCCTCCAGCTTGTTGTGGAACAAACAGCTCCGTATGTCCGTTCGTGCAGCTAGCTAACCAGATGCTAACAACACGGTCCCTGCTGCTGGCACCGGTCCCTCTCTCTCTCCCCCTCTCTCACACACATTAAATGCGCTATTTCCGCACACACAGAGCCGCGAGCTTGAATGACACAAGCACACTTTTATTTCCATGCAACTCTCTGATTGGTCTGGTGTCTTGCCTCTGTTGCATTCACTGAATACGGGAAATTACAGTCCTTCCGTCCTTTCTAGTGTCTTGATGAGGTTCACGTAAAGCACGGTTAATGTATTATATTATTGAGGTAGAATTGTCCGGGGCTACAGAAAAAACATTCGGGGCAGGCCAAAATATTATTTTACCAACAATGTGGAATTTATTCACCACAAATTGCTGCTGGGGGGATTGCCCACTGTAGTGAGTATGAAAGCTGCTTTGGATAAAAGCATTTAGAAACTTCCAACAATAAAGTATTGCTTTGACTAAGAATTAGGATCTTAAAAAGAAACATAAAGAAAGAAAGAAAATAATGACTCAATATTTAAAAAAAAGAAGTATTCAGAAGAAAGGAAAAAAACAAAATAAAAATTATTATTTTTTAAATGTGAGCTTTAAAACAACAATTGCATTTTTCACTTTTTATAACCAAGTTCTTATCATTTTTGCTATACGGTGTTTTTCCGCCAAATGAGTCATTTTTGAAACAAATTGTGATTTTCAAAAATTGGTGATTTTTTTATAAAAGGTCCCATGACATGTCCATTTCTACTGATCATTACTCCATTGTTGAGGTCTAATAGAATAGATTTACATTGTTCAATGTTCCAAACTCACATTGGTTTCTCATACAGCATCTCTGTATAGTATGTGTATTCACTCTCTGTCCCCCCCCCCCCTCCCTGTGAGCGCAGTGGCCGTCGGCGAAACAGCGAGACATAGCGAAACCCAGCCCGGACACACACACACCCGCAGCCTGGCTGGGAGTTTGTGTGTTTGCTCAGACAACCTTCATCACACACAAGGGGACGGGGAATAACCGGAAAAGCATTACATGGGACCTTTAAGTCATAAAAAAATCTAAATTGGAAAATAACTTATTTAAAAATATTGTTAAAAATAAACAATAAGTGATCATGACAAAATGTAGCCTTTTTTGAAGTATTAAATATTTGATGAATACAGACCATTAACCCAAAAACAATTTTAAAAAAAGGTCTTTACAATAAAGCTCCTGTGGTCTATAGTCCTTATGACTGAAGAGAACTCTAGGAGGCCATCGGGACTCAATATCCCTCAGACTGAAGGTTCACAAACTCTCCCAGGAGCTCGTTAATGGAGGAGCTCGTTAATGGAGGAGCTCGTTAATGGAGGAGCTCGTTAATGGAGGAACGAAGAAGTTGAAGAGTGTGTTTGTGTTTGTTCCTGCTAACCTCTGAACATAAAACACAGTAAAGAGTTCCAGTCAGTCTGATCTGAAGCTCTCTGGGGCAATTAGTGGGAGCTGATGCTCTGTGCTTTTAATAGGAGAGGTCACAACCACAGAAGAAGAAGAAGGTCTGAGGGCAGGAAGACATGTTGGAGAAGTTAGGAACATTCTTGATGTTGAGGCCATTTTCTGCACGTGAGGACGGTATTAGATCCAACAGGACATTTGCCAAACATGAACACTTAACAGAAGCTGCAGGATCTATGTCATCTCGAATCAGTCACAAAGCTTTCATTGTTTTCGAAAACACACCGACACTGAGCTGTGCTCCTGAGTGCTTTATAAACTGATCATGTGAAATCGATTGTGAATTATGTCTTCCTGCAGATATTGATTTCATCACACTCTCAGAATCACCATCACAGGTATGAAGAGGCATTTCCCCACCGACTGCTGACACGCTCCCTGCTTACCTCAGACATATTCAACCTGATATTCTTCCCACGCACGCACGCACGCACGCACGCACGCACGCACGCACGCACGCACGCACGCACGCACGCACGCACGCACACACACACACACACACACACACACACACACACACACACACACACACACACACACATATGCATTAATAACCCAAACGCCATAGGGACAAAGAACAAATCAAACATGTGTAAAAACATCCCGAAGCCCTGTCCACATTAGTTAGTTTTAGAGTGGTGCAGGAATGAGTCATACAACCTGGGAATGAGTTAGCATTTCATCCCAAGCTAAATAGATTTTTACTTTAAAAATCATAAATTTGTGTTAACATGTGGAGATTATTCCGCTTAACAAAACGTGTGTTCGATATTATTTTCGGCAATATAATCCAATCACAAAGAACCAACAAATACAACCTTAGAGCAGGAGCAGTGGCGATCCTAGAGTTG